>NW_005842908.1:50547-56553 GCF_000455745.1 Alligator sinensis | reverse complement strand
GCTTAGCGGTAGTTTAAAAGATTGTTTACTTACACTGAGATGGCAGTGGTGTAGGCTGGAAAACTTGCTTGAGTTGCGGTTACAGACAGACAACAAAACAAAACTCGAACCTGCAGGGCACGAGGGTACGTCGCAAAGGGTTTTCGGCGACGGGAAGATGCAAAACACGAGGGTACGTCGCAAGGGTTTTCGGCGACGGGAAGATAAACCTGCAGGATTTGAACCCGGGTAGAAGAGCTCTGAAGTCGGTCGTAAGGACTCACATGAAGTTTGCTAGGCTCCGTGGGTCCATTTTTTTTGCGCGCGGGAAGGGATACGTCTAGGCTGTGATAGACGACGGGGAGAGGCTAGAGGTTGATCAGACCTCTGTTGCCTGCTTGAAATGCACTGGGTCCGTAAGGATCCGCAGCACTTAGAGATCTTCACACAGCGTGAAGTCTCCTCCTCCCGGTGTTCGTGGAGTCCTCCAACTTGGGCGGAAACCACTCAAGCCTTTTATACGGCTAGCAAGCCAATCACTAGCCGCCACGTGTGAATAATTTAGAACTGGCCAATAATGGGACTCGAATTAGCATACAAATGGTGGGAACTCTTTGCAACGAGCATTTCTGTGCTGCAACAAAGAAATGCACCCTGCAAAGAAAGCTTCAAATTGGAGGGAAATTCTCCCTTGCACCGGGGTTCTCTTTTGCAGCAGAAAACTCCACTGTGCAAAGAAGCTATAATTTAGCGGGAACAATTTAGCAGTGCCGAAGCACACAAAAACAAAAATCACACCCTTTGGGTTGTGACACTGATGTTTGAGACTCTGGTCACCCCAGGTGACATTTAGGTGTTGTTCCACATCCCAGTTTCTCAGATGAAAGCACATAATTGAGTTTTGCTAGGGTTGGATTTGATATAATAGTTCAGGTAGTAATCTGACATTTTGTTCAGCACCCTCTCCAGAGTCTTCTCTGTGTCCTCACACTTCTGCTGTGTGGCAATGCAGAGATTGTCAGCAGAGATGAAACACTGACATGCAGCAGGAAGTGGCTGATCATTAATGTAGATGTTGAATAAAAGTGGGGCAAGCACACTGCCTTGTGATAAGTTGTGTTTTTGGGAGTGCCATCTATTTTTCCAGCCATTTAGTTTCACATAGAAGCTCCTGTTCTCCAAGAGGCTATGAATGGTCTGGCTTTCATCTAAGTCATCAGTCATGAGGTACAGTTTGTGGATCGTGACCCTAGTTAGGTCAGTCTAAGTGTAACATCTGCATGTACCCTGAGGGTTCATCTAGTCCTGTCCCACACAGAGGCTAGATGCTTCAGAGACAAGGTGCAAGAAACCTTGTAGCAGGCAGTTATCAGATAACCTCTGCCCAGGAAAGTTTCTACCATTCTCCTAAAATCTAGGGTTCAGCCGAATCCCTGAAGCATAATTATAGCTGGGTGAGGGGTGTGCATGTTATGAAAACACTTGTCAAGGACAAGAAATGTATTGCCTATCCCCATCTTCAGTCCCTCTGAGTCAGGAGCCAGTGAAAGATCAACCACCTCGTGTCACTTTGGTTCAGTTTGCTCTGTGTCTCAGCTGGTCTAAAACTGATTCTCCATTCTTACTGGAACTTTTTGTTCTATTAGTGAACATTGCTGAACTGCCACCAGAGGTGGTTCAAGCGCCTACATTGAACACCTTCAAGAGCAAACTGGATGCTCATCTTGCTGGGATCCTATGACCCCAGCTGACTTCCTGCCCTTTGGGCAGGGGGCTGGACTCGATAATCTTCTGAGGTCCCTTCCAGCCCTAATGTCTATGAAATTTATGAAATCCCCTCCATCCACCAAACTAGCTATTTTAACAAGTGAGAAAATAGCAGGGGCTATTTTCTATTTTAACAAATGAGAAAATAGCCAGGGGCTCAGAGTCCATGTGGCACACGCTCATTACCCAGACATGTCAGACCAGGGTTAGCTCTGCCAGACTGGGTGATGCTACATCCCTTCAGCAAGCCACAGCTGGGCATCCCCAGAGCCCAGGGGGTCCTAAATCATGATAGCATGGAAGGTTTAAACCCTTGAAGATTACCTTATTTAATCATACACCACATGCACACCCTCCACAAATCAGACCTCCAAAATTGGGGTGAGTATCTTCAGCAAGGAAGCTGGCTTTCCTTTGCTGGAATAGAAGCACGGAAACACTGTGCTAAGAAGCCTCAGGGAGAAGTGGCAGGCATCGAGCAGCACAGGCAGAGTCCAATGTTAACCATTGTGCAGCTGCTGCTGAAGTAGCTTTTGGCTGAAGAGCCACCAAGGTAGCTGAAGGTGAGCAAGCTGCTGACTGCATTCTGTAGTATCACTAAGTTTGTGGTGAGGAAACTTTAGCTTTTACAGGAAATTAGATAAAAAGCAAGTTGAAGTACAGCCTTGCTACTGCCTTCTCAAGCCTCCGGGGCCTACACTTGTTGTTCTGCCACACAAGGGAGTTCTTGCTGCCTCACCCAGTTTCTCTCCTAGGATGCCATCTATGCTCCTTGGGTACTCTTTCCAGGAGGACTTACTCTGTGACAGCCTGCCACCGCTCTGGAAGAGTCCTTTGCCCTCCATTCCCTCTTTTAAGAAAGGCATATAGATTGTATTTGTGGGCCTGTAGTGTACAAGTACAGTAGCCTCCCCAGCTGTGCATCAGACTCTCAACACCTCCACTGCAGACAAATCTCAGACCAGCTTAGACAATAACCCTGGATATTGGTCAGTCTTCAGGCCATCCCCCCCACACATGTTCTGCACCAGGAGTCCTGCACTCCTGGCCACAGTGGAGCAGCTACTGAACCCACCATCAAGACCCACTGACAAGACTTGCCCAGCCCTAGGGGCAGGTTACCAGGCTGCACCCCCACTGTCCCAGACAGCCTGACCAGGCCATACAGTGCCCCAGACCCCAATAAAGGAGGGCTCCCATTCCACACCCCAACAGCTCAAGTAGTTGGTAGGCAATCTCCAGACCAGGCAAGCATCCCTCAAGCTTTGGCTTGAGATGCAGGCCCCAGTGGCTTCTTTCAAGAAACCCTGGCAAGACTAGCACTAAGGCAAGAGAACAGGGCCTGCCAGGACAGACAGGAGGAGGACTGTGTGTAGAGCGGCCATTACAGAGGACATTCCAGTTTTCTGCTACTCTGTCCTCTATTGATTTGAAACCTGGCACTTATGTCCTCTATTTTTCTCTTCAAGAGAGAAAAAAAAAACCCAACATAAAGGCATCCAGTTTTCATATCAATAGAGGACAGCCAGATTGTCCTCTATGGTGGCCACTAATTGTGCAGGCAACTTGAGCACTCACTGCAGACAGACAGGCTAGATACTAGGTAGACACATCCCACTGTACCCTCTTGCCTCTTAAGGGCAGAGAGAAAAGAAAGACAGAAAGCAGAGAAAGTAACAAGCCTGCTAGCTCCATCAGCCTCCAGAACCAAGCAATTTTTTTATTCTCACCCTAACAATAGAGAAAAGGAGACATAGCTGCCACTGGGTAAACGGAGGCACAGTTCAAACTCTAGGCAAGGAGGATTCAACAGAAACAGGAAGTAGGGCACTCTTGTCCCCTCTGCTCAGTAGGGCTCTTCTTGCAGTCCCAGGATGGAGCTGTCACAAGCTTAAGGTGGCTTTAAGAGCAGCTCAAGGCCAGATCCCGCTTTGCCCTGGCCACGGCCTTCAGCCTGAGCCCTCTTTGCTCAGAAGCCAGGAGAATTCAAACACATATTTTACCACCCCCACCCTGAGTTTGGCAGCTCAGGAGTTATGTAACTGAGCCCCCTCTAGAGCACCTCATGTTTTCAAGTCATACAGAAAGGAGAAGCTACTACAGGGAAAAAAAAGCTCCTCCCCCCCCGCCATTGAAGGGGAAAAGAGTACAGCCTTACCTTTTGCAAGCCAGATGAGGCCTAGGATCACAGACCAGATGCCACAGGGCAGACCCATGGCACAAGAAACAACCCAGAGCCCTAGCAGCCACCCTGAGACCCTCAACAACACAACCACAAACAACAAAACCTAGTCTGTTCACAACCCCTACCCCCTCCCAGCCCTGATAAAGGGGCAGGCAGGAGCTGCACCTGACCCCAGTCTCCTGATTAAGGTAATTAGCCACAGAGCCTAGAGCCCACAGGGCAGCTAAGAGACTGCCACAGGTGTGTGCTGCAGAGCTAGGGGCCTCCCTGTGGATACAAGCTCACTGCAATGAGCTTGCACGCAGGCATATCAGCTAGCACAGGTACCAGGGTGACCAGCATGAATAAAACCCAGAGCCCTGTACAGACACATGCATGCAGTGTTGTAGGATGCACAGACACATTGCGGTGGGTGCACAGGTGCTGAATACACACAGTGCTGTGGGGCACAGACACTCTGGATATCCACATAACACTGTGAGACACAGATGCATACATAGATAGCACTGTAGGGCACAGAGATGCTCTGGACACACACACACACACACACACACACACACACACACACACTGCTGTGGGGTGCACACACAGTGGATAATATAACAGGCTCCTGCCTTGGCCTGTGCCTTTAATGCAGGGGTGGGCAATTATTTCAGCTAGAGGACCACTTAACAAGTTTTGGTGACCTGTCAAGGGTGGCAAGCGTAGCCCTGCCCCTTGACAGGTGCCCGCCCCCAGTCTCCATTTTGATATCAGAAGTCCTGTCCCTAACCCCTGACCTTTGCCACAGGGTGTCCTTCCCCTTGCCTCCAGAAGTACGCCTTTTGGGAGGGGAGGTTGCCATCTTGGAACCAGAACAAAACAAATTGCATACTAAAAGTCAAACATCTACTATAACATATTTAAAATATTTTAAAAATAGAATTAGTCCTGATGTATTTGGGTTTGCATAGTGTATATAGAGGTGATTGCATAATAGCTCAAAAATAAAGTCTTATGCTTGTATATTGTGTGTTGGAGCATGTGGGTGGTGGGTGTGTATGGTGGGGTGTGGGGAGGGGGTGGGAGTGTGTAGACATATGTCTGTGGTCTATTATGGCTTTTCCCATGCTTCTAAGCTTTGCTGGTTATCACATGGAGCCAGGAAGGATGATTTTCCCCCTCCTGTGGTTACGTGTCACAGTAGTTCACCCCCACCAACTCTTAACAGCTTATCACAGTCAAGATTTTCTGTCCTTGCTCAGTTCCTCATTGTGGTATCTTAGTGGCTAGTGAGGCTAGGGTAGCTGCTGGTACCATTCTCTTCCCTGTCCTCTTGGAATGGCACAGTTACCTCCTTAGGGATGGTTTAGCCTGGTAGAGAGCAACCCCAGGGGAGCTCTGCTACCTAGCACAGCTGCTGGCAAGGGAGACTCACCTGGGGCTGCTGTCCGGGGACTCTACCAGCTACACCAGCCAAAGTGGCAGTGCTGGGTAGAGAGACGCACCAGGGGTCAACCCTGCCTTGGAGGTTGTGACTACTACAGCTCCTCACCACTGCCAGGAACTGCCACTGCTCCTCACTGCCAGGGGTCACTATCACCACTGCTTCTCTTCAGCCAGCTCAGCACAAAGATTCCCAAAGGGGATATGTGCCAGGGTGCACTGCTGTCATGAGAGCAACAGAAGTGTGCTACGAGATCCCCTGTGTGACGATGTTAATGCTCTGCTCCCCCATCCCGCACCCTGCCCTGCACCATCTTCTCCAGCAGTGGTGCCTCCAGCTGTTCTTCTAGGGACTGCCACTGCTACTGCCTTCTCCCATCCTTTCCCATCCCCAGGCAGCCCCTGCGCTGGCTCCCCCATGCTCCCAGGAGCACACTCTGCTGTGAGAGTACTTGTACACATGGTGTGATGGGGGTTTAGTGCTCAGGGTTTTATTTTATGCTACCCTAAATTGAAACTGGGTTTTAAATTGAAACCCACCATTTCAATTTTTCTTTTATGTTACAGCGATGGGCCCAATTCTTTTATTTTTGCTGGAGCTGAAGCATGCCCGCAGCTAGGGGTGGGGCAAGCTGCCCATGGGTCGGGGG
>NW_005842908.1:49895-50400 GCF_000455745.1 Alligator sinensis | reverse complement strand
TATAAAAGATCACCTCACCCTTAGGGGGGGGCCATTTTGCCTTTTGCTGGCTTTATGGTCTTTGCTCGAGCAAATAAACAGCTGTCTTTCTTTACCCGCGTTGTCTGTCAATCAAATTACAGCTAGACAACGAACCTTAGGGAGATTTCTCCCACCACAGCAGCCCCTGCGCTGGCTCCCCCATGCTCCCAGGAGCACACTCTGCTGTGAGAGTACTTGTACACATGGTATGATGGGGGTTTAGTGCTCAGGGTTTTATTTTATGCTACCCTAAATTGAAACTGGGTTTTAAATTGAAACCCACCATTTCAATTTTTCTTTTATGTTACAGCGATGGGCCCAATTCTTTTATTTTTGCTGGAGCTGAAGCATGCCCGCAGCTAGGGGTGGGGCAAGCTGCCAATGGGTCGAGTGTGGGGGGGTGGCTGGTCCTTCCCTCTGCAGTGGTAGCACCCTCTGGGGCTGCCCAGGCATGCTGTTAGTGAGCCAGGTGCTGCCCCAGCTT
>NW_005842908.1:35871-49882 GCF_000455745.1 Alligator sinensis | reverse complement strand
TCTTCCCCAACCCCAAGCTGGGGCAGCACCAAGCCCGCTAGCAGCCCACCCAGGCGGCCCTGAGTGGTGCTGCCACCGCGGAGGGATGGACTGGGACCCCCTGCAGCTCAGGGGCCACTTAGCCCAGCAGAGACTCACCCTCCAGCTGCAGGAGAGGAGGGCAGGCTCCATAGGAAAAAAAAAAGATCAGGCCCCTCACCATTTTTGCCTTCAGCAGGCTCTTGCAGCCAGACGAATGCCTAGGGCTGCCCGGGAATGGACCTTGCTCTTGGGGCAGTGTGGGAAGGCAGCAGGAAGGAGGCTGGGTTTGCTGGCGGCCAGAGATGGTGGTAGGGATGGTGCATGGGGCTGCCCAGCCTGGCTGCTAGCTGGCTGAGTGCTGCCTCAGCTCAGAGGCGCCTGATCCAAGGCTTCCCCAAGCCCACCTGACCTTTCAGCACCCTGTGAACTATCCCTGCCACCTTCTCTGGCTGACAGCACACCCAGCTTGCTCCTGGGGCACTGTGGGGAGTTGGATGGAGGGTGGCTGGGTGTGCTGGCAGCCGGAGAAGGTGGCAGGGATGGTGCACAGGGTGCTGGAAGCCTGGGAAGGCTCAGGGAAGTGTTGGATCAGGTGCCTCCAAGCTAGGGCAGCACCTGGCCAGCTAGCAGCCTGCCCGGGCTTCCATTGCCCCATGCATTCTCCCCGCAGTCTTCTTTAGCTGCCAGCAAACCCAGCTGTGCTTCTGCCACCTTCCTGTGCTGCTCCAGGGACAAGCCAGCCCATTCCCAGGCAGTCCCAGGCATCCTGTCAGGCACAGAAGACTGCTCACGGGCAGAAGCAGTGAGGGGCCCAATCCTTTTTTCCTATGGAGCCTGCCTGCTAAGGCCTGTGCAAATAGGCAACTATTCGATTTCGATTTGGCTGATTCAATTCAGAGATTCGAATTGCTTTTTTGATTCAATTTGGCCGAATTGATTAGGAAAAGATTTGGAGCTGATTCGGAGATTCGGCGATAGGGTATAATAGGGAATCAATTAAATATCTATAACTTTGTTGGTTTTTGGCTGATTCAAATGCAACTTGCAGGGGTGGTAGCCTCTGCTGAGGGTATGAAGCCTGCCAAGTTTCAAGTTGATAGGTGCAGGGGTTTCTGGGAAACTGCACCTCAAAGTCCTGAAAGCAAACCTCACGTCACATGTACACGTTAAGCCACAGCGGCGTGAAAACTGATGGGAGTGAGATGTCCAGCAGGTTGTAGTGTGTCAGAATTCCACTGTCTAATTTATAGTCAGTCCATGAGTTTCTGTACCTAGGAGGCTGATGAAGTGAACATAGGCCCGGCTGTGAAAAGTGTTTTGTAATTTGTTCCCTCCAGGATCAGGCCTGAGAGACTGGAAGCAGAGTGTTTTTTTGGTGAGGAAAGTGCCCCCACCCCCACAGGTAGTTGGGTATTGTTGCCTTTGATAGATCTGACTCCTCAGGTACCTCTGCACTTTTACCTGTGCTTCCACAACTCCCTTCCACCTCCCCCACCCCCAGCCTGTCCCTCACCCCCTGATGCCTCCGTTTCCATTTTCACTAACTGGCTTTCTTGCCTGCATTGCGGGCTAGGCCAGCCTCTGGCTTCTTTAATATTCCTTCCATCCAGGACCAGGAGACACACCAACTGCAGGTGCTTCCTCAGCCTGACAAAGGGTTTTTCAACTCAAAAGCTTCCTAAGATATACTTTTCTAACTATTTTGGTTTTTTTCATAATAAACATATAAACATAAAAACACAAGATAAACCATCACACACTACGAGTGTACCCAGTTCTGTCTGGGTACCTTTGATGCTGCTGGTGCTATTGGTGTTGAGCCAGCTAAGTTATTTTGACCTGCCGTCATTTATAGTGGTGGACTGGACCAAGGTTGTAGGGGAGGAGGAGACCTCATGGGGGTATACTGCCGTGTTGTACAGAGGCCCCAGCGTCAGGAAGGGTGCATCTGAACACACACATAGTCCCACAAACACCCATGTCACGAGTTATGCCTGCCTGTGGCCAGAGGTGCAGGGCCCCAGAACCCAGACTCCCCCTGTACCTATCTCCTTGACAGCTGGCAGCCTTTGTGGCTACAGCAGGCCCTAGCGGGCCAGCAGTTTTCACCCCCACTGTGCTTTAACACACACACAGTGTCACCTATGTCATGAGTTTTGCTTGCCAGCAGTTTGAGGTGCACTTTCCTAGAAACCCCTGCATCTATCACCTTGAAACTTGGCAGGCTTCGTGGCCTCAGCAGGGGCCACCACCCCTGCAGTTTTGACCCCACTGTAGCTTAACACATACACATGACACGAGTTTTGCTTTAAAAAATTTGGGGTACAGTTTCCCCCAAACCCCAGCACAGATCTTCTTGCCTGCCTGCAGTTTTGACCCTGCTGTGGCTTAACACATATACGAGACATGAGTTTTGCTTTCAAGATTTTGGGGTGAAGTTTCTCCAATCCCCTCTGCATCTATTTCCTTGAAACTTAGCAGGTTTTGTGGCCTCCACAGGGGCTAGCATGCCTGCAGTTTTGACCTCACTGTGTCTTAACACATACACGTGACACAAGTTCTGCTTTCAGGATTTTGGGGTGCAGTTTCTCTGAAACCCGTATACCTATCATCTTGAAACATGGCAGACTTTGTGGCCTCCACAGGGGCTACCATCCCTGCAGTTTTGACCCTGCTGTGACTTAAGACATACACGTGACATGAGTTTTGCTCTCAAGATTTTGGGGTGCAGTTTCTCTGAAGCCCCTACATCTATCTTCTTGAAACTTGGCAGGCATCATGCCCTCTGAAGGGGCTACCATTCTGACAAGTTTCACCCAAACCTGGCCATAAATAACAAAATTATAGCCTGTTTTGATCTTCCCCATTATATCCCACGGGTGAAACGTCAAAACAGGGTTGAAAGGGCAAGCGTTTCGATGGAACAAAATGGAACAGCTGCTTTGACTCAAAACAAAAGTCGAAACAAAACTCTGTTCTGTCAAAACGTTGAAATGCTGGTCAAAACGGAACACTTCCGTTTCACACAGCCCTATTCTCTCTCTCTCTCTCTCTCTCTCTCTCTCTCTCAAGTCTAAAGTGCAAATCGTCCCTCCCTTCTGCTTGACTTCAGAGTAACACGGCTTATTACTTATCTCTGCCAGGGAGAACAGACATCCCTATTGCCCCTGACCAGAGTGAGGGGGTCCCTGGGGCAGGCCACCTGTCACTGTTAGCGCAGCTGGACAAACATGTGGTGTGAGGTCCCCTGGCCACCACCAGGGCCAAGGGGGTAAGGGGCCTGGTTACAGCTGGGACTGACTGTACCTCATCTGTACCTGCAGTGAGTTCAGTGGAAGAAGGATCTGAGCCTGATGCTGACCTGCTTGGCAGCCTACACTGTATGGTAAGAGGGAACTCTACATGCCAGCAGCACTAATGAGGGCCTGGGGACTGCATCTTGTGGGGGAAGAAACCATTAAAGAGCCCAGGGATTCCCCACCCCTCTGCACAGGGCCCCACGTAGGCAAATGCACCTGCCAGTCACCTCTTTTCACAGTCAAGCTCAAGCCAGTGACTTTGACACTTCCTTTGGCTTTGCTGTGATTCACCCATTGCCCTCTGCTCCACCAAGGGAAGAGCCTGCTTGGTCCTTTGCACCAGGTAAGTCTTCTGTCTGGCAGAGCTGCTTGTGAAACATCTACACTGCTGCAGCAAATCAGATGTTCTCTCTGAAGAAGCAGTTGGGCTGATTTCTGTCTGCTCCATCCTGGGAGCCGTTATGAACAGCAGGAGGTGGGTAGACATGGGCAGTCTGGTGAAAGCCAAATGAAATGAGGCACCTTGGAGACAGAACAGTTTCTAAGCTCAGGGGTAGTGCTCTCTGGGATGTTCCTGACCCATCTTTGACTTGTGCTGACTGGGAACTGCCTTTGTGTGTAATGCTCTCCCTGCAGAGGGATGGCACATTATCTGCTTTCATGGGCTAGGGACAGATTGGTATAGAATCATAGAATCACAGAAAGTTAGGGTTGGAAGGGACCTCAGGAGGTCATCTAGTCCAACCTCCTGCTTAAAGCAGGACCAGCCCCAACTAAATCATCCCAGCCAAAGCTTTGTCTAGCTGGGTTTTGAAAACATCCAAGGATGGAGCTTCCACCACCTCTCTGGGTAACCTGTTCCAGTTTTTACTACCCTCCTAGTGAGAAAATTCTTCCTAATATCTAACCTATACTTTCCTTGCTGCAACTTGAGACTGTTTCTCCTTGTTCTGTCATCTGCTACCACTAAGAATAGCCTAGCTCCATCCTCTTTTGAACCCTACTTCAGGTAGTTGAAGACTGCTATCAAGTCTTCTCTTCTCTAGACTAAATAAACCCAGTTCTCTGTCTTTCCTCATAAGTCCTGTCTCCCAGCCCCCTCACCATTTTTGTTGTCCTCCATTACACTCTCTTCAATTTGTCCACATCCTTTTTGTAGTGGGGGGCCCAAAACTGACTGAACACAGTATTCCAGAGGTGTCCTCACCAGTGCTGAATAGAAGGGAATAATCACTTCCCTTGACCTACAAGCAACACACCTACCAATGCAGCCCAGTATGCCGTTAGCCTTCTTAGCAACTACTGGCTCACTGCTGGCTCATATTTAGCTTATTGTCCACTGTAACCCCCAGGTCTTTTTCTGCAGCGCTGCTGCCCAGCCAGTCAGCCCCCAGCCTGTACTGGTGCATGGGGTTGCTCTGTCCTAAGTGCAGGACTTTGAACTTGTCCTTGTTGAACCTCATGAGATTCCTTTTGGCCTAATCCTCCAGTTGGTCTAGGTCACTCTGAATCCTAACTGTACCCTCCAGCTTATTCTCCATTCTTCCAGGCTAGACATAAGGAATAACTTCTTTACTGTCCGAGCCCCCAAGGTCTGGAATAGACTGCTGCCGGAGGTGGTTCAAGCACCTACTTTGAACACCTTCAAGAGACATTTGAATGTTTATCTTGCTGGGATCCTATGAGCCCTGCTGACTTCCTGTCCCTGGGGCAGGGGGCTGGACTCAAAGATTTCCTGAGGTCCCTTCCAGCCCTAGGGTCTATGGAATATCTACTACTCCCCTGTCCTCATGGCTTGGTGTCATCTGCAAACTTGCTGAGGGTGGACTCTATGCCATCTTCCAAGTCATTGATGAAGACATTGAACAAAACTGGCCCCAGGATCAAGCCCTGGGGCACTCCACTTGATACCAGTTGCCAACTAGACACTGAGCCATTTATTACTACTCTCTGAGCCCAATGCTCCAGCTAGTTTTCTATCCACCTTACAGTCTATTAATCCAACCCATAATTCCTTATCGTGCCTGCAAGAGTGCTATGGGAGACCATATCAAAACCTTGCTAAAATGAAGGTACACCACATCCACCGGTCTCTCCGCATCCACAGAGCCAGTCACCTCATCATAGAAGGCGATAATCAGGTTGGTCTGACTTGCTCCTGGTGAATCCATGTTGACTGTTCCTAATCACCCTTTTCTCCTCCAAGTGCTTAGAAATGGATTCCTTGAGGATCTGCTCCATGATTTTTCCAGTGACTGAGGTGAGGTTAACTGGTCTGCAGTTCCCTGGACCCTCCTTTTTCCCTTTTTAAAATATGGGCACTATGTTTGCCCTTTCCCTATCATCTGGGACCTCTCCTGGTTGCCATGAGTTTTCAGAGATGATGGCCAATGGGTCTGCAATCACATCAGCCAACTCCCTCAGCACCCTCAGGTGGATGCCATCTGGCCCCAAGGACTTGTACACATCACCCTTTTCTAAGTAGTCCCTAACCTGGTCTTTCACAACTGAGGGCTGCTCACCTCTTCTCCAAACTGTGCTGCCAGATGCCGTATCTAGGAGTTGTCTTTGCCTGTGAAAATGGAGGCAAAAAAGACATTGAGCACTACAGCCTTTTCTGCATCCTCTGTCACAAGGTTGCCTCCCCCATTCAGTAAGGGACCCACACTTTCCCTGTTCCTCCTCTTGCTACTGATATACTTGTAGAAACCCTTTCTACCCTTCACATCCCTTGCTAGCTGCAACTCCAATTGTGTGTTAGCCTTCCTGACTTTATCCTTGCAGGATATGAACACCAGGAGTCCTCATGGGCACTCCCAGGCCTCATACACACCTGAGGCACTTCCCTGCAAGGCACTTGCAAGCCAGTAATGTGTACCAAAGTGTGCCTAAGAGACCGTGTCCCTAGCTGGTCCTTACAAACTGAGTGACCTCCTAGCATGCCCAGATTGACAGAGGAGCTTATGGGGTTAAACAGAAAGCTGACTGCTGCACAGTGCAGAAAGTCCAGGTGTAGCCTTCCAAACAGTGTAAGGGCTCCTCCCCATGGCTGTAACACGCTCACAGATGGTGGCTGTGGAGATCTCTGGGAGAGACACTGCACTGGTACAGGACCATGGCATGCCTGTCGATACAGCTTTCCAGCAGAGGCTACTATAAGAGCCTGAGGTGGTGCAGAGACTGTGGCTGCAGAAATGGTAGTCAGGATGGTACTTCCCTGGCCCTGCAAGTCTCTCCCTGCTGTATCAGGCATCCTGACTCTACTGTCCTTCACTCTTCATGTGCATGCCATGATAAAGCCCTGACCTGGTCCTAGGAGGTCCATACACGGCAGCATGGCAGCTCCCATTTTCTGATACCAAGAAGTTATGGGCACCTGGAGCCTTTGACCTTAATACAGAGAAGCACTTGAATCTGTGAATAATTTAACCATGAAGGATGCAATGTTCAGCATGTACATGTGCTGACCTGGGCCCTTCCCAAGGGAAGGGGAGCAATGGTCTGTAGTAGAGCTAGAGCAGTAGAGCTAGAGCACAGCATGTCCTTCTGGGAAGGGCAGGGCAGGGCAGGGCAGGGCAGCTGGGTTGTACATGACTGAATGCGAGCACAGCCCAATGTGTTGGCACTTGATGTGAGTGGGGCACTTGCTGTGAGCTGACACAGGCACAGGCACTGGGAAGCTGCCCCAGAATTGGGGTTCTCCTCAGGGTAGAGGGATGCTTCTCTGGGATTCTTCACTGTGTATTTCCAGGGTTACAAGTGCCATCCTCCTTCTCAGCTCTCTTTAACCATAACCAGAGCACTCATGTCAGGCTGCCCCAACATTACTGGTGAGAGCTCCCTGCTTTGACCCCAGGGTCCTGAAGGTTTTCATCAGGGGCTTTTTCAGAGTTTTAGACATGCTTGAAATGACCTGCAGTTGAATGCCTCATGGCATCCAACACATGGGGAGATGGTGAGGAAAGGGAGTCAGAGAGTCGTGAGGGCACTGGGGACAGGAAGGATTCAGGGATCAAAGAACTACTGAGGTTGTGCCCTGCAAAAAAAACCAGAGCCTGTTACTTGAGGGTCTCTGGTTTATTGTCCTGTGACTATTTCTCCATTTATCTCTGCTCCTTCCACTCCCTTCTCAGGGGACAGGCAGCACTGAGCGATGGAGCTGGACAATCAAACCATCCAGACAGAATTCCTCCTCTTGGGCCTTTTGGATGCAGGGCCCTGGCAGGCTGTGCTGTTCCTGGTCTGTCTCTGTGTCTACCTAGCAGGGCTGGTGGGGAACCTGCTCCTTGTCTTCTTGGTAATAACTGATTCGCACCTGGACACCCCCATGTACTTTTTCCTTGGTAACTTCTCCTTCCTAGAGATCTGCTTCACATCAGTGACCGTGCCCAGGCTCCTAGCTAACACACTGGCAAGCATGAAGGCCATTTCTCTGCCTGGCTGCCTACTGCAGGTGTACTTCCTGCACTCCATGGGCTGCACAGAGTGCTTCCTCCTGGCTATAATGGCCTTTGACCGCTACCTGGCCATACACAGGCCCCTGCACTACAGCACCGTCATGACCAGGCGCCTCTGTGTGACCCTGGCGGCCACCACATGGATTGCCTGCCTCCTCTACTCCTCCCTCCACAGCGTGATCCTGTCTCAGCTCTCCTTCTGCAGGAGGTCCCAGGAAATCCATCACTACTTCTGCGATATTCCCGCTCTGCTGCAGGCAGCCTGCTCAGATGTTTCCCTTGGCAAGAGCATGCTCCATGTGGCTGGTATGGTGGGGGTGGTCTGTCCCTTTGCCTGGACCTTGTTCTCCTATGTCCTCATCCTTGCAGCCATCCTGCGCATCCGCTCTGCCCAGGGCCGAGCCAAAGCCTTCTCCACTTGCACCTCCCACATCACCATGGTTCTGCTCACTACAGCACCGTCATGACCAGGCGCCTCTGTGTGACCCTGGCGGCCACCACATGGATTGCCTGCCTCCTCTACTCCTCCCTCCACAGCGTGATCCTGTCTCAGCTCTCCTTCTGCAGGAGGTCCCAGGAAATCCATCACTACTTCTGCGATATTCCCGCTCTGCTGCAGGCAGCCTGCTCAGATGTTTCCCTTGGCAAGAGCGTGCTGCATGTTGCTGGCACAGTGGTGGTGGTCTGTCCCTTTGCCTGGACCTTGCTCTCCTATGTCCTCATCCTTGCAGCCATCCTGCGCATCCGCTCTGCCCAGGGCCGAGCCAAAGCCTTCTCCACTTGCACCTCCCACCTTACCATGGTTCTGCTTTTCTACGGCACAGTCTCCATAGCGTATGTGCGGCCTCAGAGGAGCTGCTGCTCAGAGATGGACCGGCTGGTGTCACTGCTCTACACCATCGTGACTCCCACACTGAACCCCGTTGTGTACAGCCTGAGGAACAAGGAGGTGAAGGGAGCCCTGAAGAGACTGCTGAGCCGGGCAGATTGCTCCTAGAGGACCCGCCCTGCCCTTTGTGTTGCTGCTTCTTGCTCCACCCCCATCTAGCCTCCATGATGGCTGCACCTGGTTTGCCTTCTCCCTGCCCACAACACCTGGAGTTGGGTGGGTGACTCTCATAGCTACCTACCAGAGCCGGCCTTAGGGAAAATGGCACCCTGGGTGAACTTGTATTTTGTCACCCCACCCAAGTGTCACCCCCTCCCACCCTAGCAGGCAGAGGCAGGCAGGCAGGAGTGCGGGTCTCAGTCTAGCGGGAAAGCAGAACAGCATAATGTGCCAGGCAGACGGGCAGCTGGGCAGACACCGCTGCTGCCACTCATACTGCCCAGCCCAGCTTGTCCTGAGCGGTGGCTGGAGGTGGGCTGAGTTGGGCACCACTCCTCCTACCTGGGTTGGGGATCGGCCAGGATGGTCTAGAGCAGGGGGCAAGTGCACGTATGTGCGTGGATCTCCTTTGACCATAGTGCCCTGGGCAATTGCCTACTTTGCCCACCCCTAAGGCCAGCTCTGCTGACCACCTGGGAACCCAGCTTCTTTCCCTGCAAGATTTCACAGTTCCCTTCCATGTGTCCCAGGCCCTCTGTAGCTCAGCACCTTCTGATTGTTTCTCTCTGTGCAGTGACCACGAGTGGCCATTGCTTAGCTGTGTCTGGGTCAGTAAATCATATGGTGTCTTCACTGGTCAGCATGAAGCTTCCAGCAGAACAGCTTGTGGGTGGGCAGTCACAGTTTTATTTCTCATGCATGTAGCTTTGCTGACTGCTGTCTGGGAAACACTAGGCAGGGAGTGATTGGTGACGTGGCCACCAGAATACCCTGTGCTGTTCTGATGGCCAGAATTTTAGGAGGATGTCGATCACATGGAGGCAGTGCAGAGAACTGAGGAAAGGGTGGGGGATATGCCAATGGATGAATGTTGAAACCAGAGTAACTCAGACTCCAAAGAGCAAATTTTAGCAGTTGAAGTAACCCTTGGAATGATGTGCCAAGAGCTGTGGTGGATTCTCCATTTTTAAATCAGAGCTGAATTTTTTTTTCTTTTTCCTGAAAGATGCACCTGGCTCGACCAGGAATTCATTCAGGGAAACCTCAGTCCTGCCCATTGCCATTTTTAACTTTAGTTTGGTAATTATTCTGCCACCTCCCCTGCCCTTTCCCTTCCCCCATTTGCTTTCCCATTTTCCTACATTTTTCTGGATTTCCCTTAATGCCCCAATAATATTTATGAATGTCTAATTATTTTAAATGTTTTGTTTAATTCTTCAAAAATGGATAAAATAATGGAATAATCAAAATTACATTAATCTAATGACATCTAATTTGTTTTACTTAATTTCCCATGGTACAAGGCCAACAAGCAGTCCTGTGATGCTGCATAGGGTTGCCACTGATCTGTTGAGTATTTTGGGACACACAAGGGGAAGAGCTAGACCGGGAATTCTTAAGTCAGCTCACCGAGGTACTTAGGTCAAAGGACATGGTCATCATGGGTGACCTGAACTTTCCAGACATCTGCAGGAAAGAGCAGTCAGCCAGGTCTGACCGCTCACATAGGTTCCTAGCCGAGATACAGGACCTCCATCTATCCCAGAAGGTGCACAGCCCCACCAGGGGAAATGCCTTGTTGGATCTGGTGCTGGCCATGGGCGACGATCTGGTGAGGGGACTGCCGGTGCTCGACCACCTGGGCGACAGCGATCATCGCCTGCTGGAATTCACCATCCAGCACAAGGTGGCAAAACCCTGCAGCAAAGCAGCAGCCCTGGACTTCAGGAGGGCGGACTTCAACAAGGTAAGGAGACTAATTGGGGAGGCACTGAGGTCCTGGAGGGGAGAGGAGTCGGGTGTCCAAGAAGAGTGGACGTTCCTTAAGGAGATGATCCTCCAAGCCCAAAGGGAGGTAATCCCAACACGGATCAAAGGGGGCAAGAGGGTGCAAAAGCCCCCATGGCTCACCAAAAGCATACAGGAATGTCTCAGAGCTAAAAAGGAGGTGTACACCCAATGGAAGGGAGTGGCCATCACCAGGGAGGACTATACCTCGGTTGCTCAGGGCTCTAGGGGGTCAGTCAGGAAGGGCAAGGCAGAGATGGAACTGGGACTAGCAACCCGGATCAAAGACAACAAGAAGTCCTTTTTTAAATACATAGGGGGCAAAAAGAAGGTACTGGGTAACATGGGGCCGCTACAAGATACGCTAGGAAATCTGGTCGGGGAGGCACACCCAGGCCCAGGGACAGTGATGATTTTGTCAGGGAACTTCTGGAGGGACTGGATGTATTTAAATCAGCTGGTCCTGACGACCTCCACCCCTGAGTGCTGAGGGAATTTGCAGAGGTCAAGGCGGGACGCCCTGTCACGGCTTAACGAGCACTTGTGGTGCTCTGGTGTGGTGCAAGAGGACTGGAAAAGGGCCAATATGGTTCCCATTATAAAAAAAGGGAGGGAGGAGGACCCAGGGAACTATAGGCCTGTTAGCCTTACGTCGATCCTGGGTAAGCTATTTGAGAGAATTATCCTGGCGCATGTCCGCGAGGGGCCGGCAGGGGAGGTTATGCCTAGGGGCAACAAACACGGGTTCATTAGAGGCAGGTCCTGTCAGACCAACCTGGTGGCCTTCTATGACCAGGTCACAAAATCCTTAGATGCAGGGATAGCAGTGGATGTAGTCTTTCTGGACTTTAGAAAGGCCTTCAACACTGTCTCTCACCCCATTCTCATTAAAACACTAGGGGACTGTGGCGTCAACACCTACACAGTCAAATGGGTTGCTAACTGGCTGGAGGGCCGCACCCAGAGAGTGGTGGTGGACAAGACCCACTCAACCTGGAGGGATGTGGGCAGTGGGGTCCCCCAGGGCTCGGTCCTCTGGCCCGCGCTGTTCAATATCTTCATTAGCAACTTGGATGGGGGGCTAAAAAGCACCCTGTTCAAATTCGCAGATGACAGATGTGGGGGGAGGTGGGCACGCTGGAAGGGAGGAATAGGCTGCAATTGGACCTGGACAGGTTACAGGGGTGGGCAGAAAAGGATCTTGGTGTCGTTATTGAGGCCAATATGAACGTAGGCCGACAGTGTGGGGACGCGGTCAGGAAGGCCAACCACACCTTGTCGTTCATCCACAGATGCATCTCCAGCAGGTCCAAGGAGGTCCTCCCCCTCTATGCGACACTGGTCAGGCTGCAGTTGGAGTACTGTGTCCAGTTCTGGGCGCTGCACTTCAGGAGGGATGTGGACAAGATCGAGAGGGTCCAGAGGAGGGCCACTCGCATGATCAGGGGTCAGCAGGGCAGGCCCTACAAGGAGAGGGTAAGGAACCTGAACCTGTTCAGCCTCCACAAGAGAAAGCTGAGGGGGATCTAGTGGCCTGTTACAAACTAGTCAGGGGGGACCAGCAGGCATTGGGGGAGTCCCTGTTCCCCCGAACACTATCAGGAGTGACTAGAAATAACGGTCACAAGCTAGCAGAGGGTAGGTTCAGACTAGACATCAGGAGGCGCTACTTCACTGTCAGGGAAGCTGGGATCTGGAACCAACTTCCAGGAGAAATGGTGCTGGCTCCTACCCTGGGGGTCTTTAAAAGGAGGCTGGATGAACACCTTGCTGGGGGCGTTTGACCCCAGTACTCTTTCCTGCCATGGCAGGGGCTTGGGCTTGATGATCTGCTTGATGATCTGCTCAGGTCTCTTCTGACCCTACCAACTATGAAACAAGCCCATCCACCCTACAAACTCCTGGCTTGCTTCTCCTGGGCTTCTCTCCTGGCCTCCACTGCTCCGTGTGAGCTGCCCTGCTGGGGACCTTCAGACCTGGGATCTGTGCTGCATGTGCTGTGTGCGTGTCAAGGGCCTTAAACTCTTCATGCCACAAAGGCAGCCTCTGGGCTCTGTTGCCAGGAGGCTACAGGGACTGAGAGGTGTGGGCTGCTTTGGCACCAATACATGGGGAAAATGCTGCTGTGTTTGCCATGAAGCAAATCAAGCTCCCTCCTCCCAGGTTCTGCAGGGCCCTGTGGATCCTTTATATGCAATGGTGGTCTGTCACAGAGACCAGCTACAAACCTGATGCCTTTTCTGTATTTTTATGAATGATTTTACTGTCTTTGTCTAGTAATGGAGCCATTTCTTTGTTCCTCATATTGTTAATAAACTCTCTATATCAGCCATGGGCTTCCCCTGATGTCTTTACTTCCTTTCCTTTATCTGCCCCAGCACAGAGTGGCAAGGACTGTTATAGAAAGTTTATTTTTCACTGTAGCTGTGGAGCCTGATCTCTTCCTACGAGCAACCACACATCTTTTACCAAGCAGTTTCCCTGGGATTGGATTAGCCTAAGAGAGTTGTGGTGCTTGTTGTGGTTGTTCCTGGTCCTTGCCTGTGCATGCTGTAGCTTGAGGGGCCTTTAGTTTGTGGTACAGTGCCACAGGAAAGGCCTTTGTGGGCTTTGTGGTAGAAATGCCACCGTCTGTGTCCCTCTCCAGAAATCTCTCTCTGCCAGCTTGAGAGGTGGGTGTTGAATTCCTCAGGGCGGGGGGTCTGCCTCCCTGCCTACATGACAAAAGCCTGGTGCCTCGGAGGCGGATGCTCTGGTCACCTGGGGGGGAGGGAAAAGCGGCCAGGGATGCTTTTTAAACCGATTGGCTAGTGGCCAGCACTGGCAGCTTCGATTGGACCGGGCTGCTGAGGTCAGAGAGGTTATTTAAAGGCCTGGTCCAGGAAGAAGGCATCCATTAGCCATGCGGTCATCCAGGTGAATCTGATACTGGGAGAGGAGCTTCACCATCTGAAACAGGCTCTCTCCTCATAACCGCATACTCAAAGAGGGCCCTGCCTCCAGAGGAGAACTCCAACCACCTCTGGATGATGCGCGTGAGTAACCTGCTCGAGATCCGACTAGATATTTAACTTCAGTAACTCAGATGCAAGATCAAAAGGGCTACCTCAGCCATACTGGTTTGCTCTATGGGATCCCTCTGATATTCCTGTCATATTTCTATGATACTGATCTACCTTTTACCCCGTTTTCGCCCTACCCCCTGTAATCAATAAAGTTCTCCTTTGTGACCGGTGTGGGAGACTTATTGAGGGGTGGGTCTAAATTATGCCAAGGAGGCCCCTTAGGTCTATGGACTAAGGGAGACTTTCCTAATAAGCCCCTGACTTGGGGAAGGGCCCCAAGTGCCTGTATTGGGTCTAGTACCCATTGGACGATCAGGCCTGTGTTCTCCAAGG
>NW_005842908.1:34504-35798 GCF_000455745.1 Alligator sinensis | reverse complement strand
GCGGGGCCGCCCCCTACTGGCCCGCCACACGTGGTGGCAGGGGTGGGATACGAATACCCTGCTGTGTTTGAGGCATAATTTGGGGGAAAGGAATAGAGTCACTGAAATCCCTTGAGCAAACAATTTCTAATTTGGCATCGGGTTGACTGGATAGTGTAGATAGTCAGGATGGTGGACAAGTATGTCCGGATGACGGTGTCTGAACTGAAAGAACTGGCAAAAGAGAGAGGCCTTCATGTGAAGAAAGGGCTAAAGAAGGAAGAGCTGGTTAAACTCTTGTGCACCAGCGAGTCAGAACAAGCGTCAGCTTCATGCTCGTCAACTCCTGAGTCCGACCCAGAAACACACTCCCGCTTGTCAAGTCCAGAGCCCGCCGAGAGATCACCCTCTGAGGGGGAGCGGCAGAGACTCCATGAGCTAAAGCTGGAAAGGATGGAGTTAAAAAGCCTGGAGCTGGAGGCCCAGCTGGAGGCAAAAAAGCTGGAGGCCCAGCACGAGAGGGAACAACCAGAGCTAGAAGTGAAAAGAATGGAGTTGGAAGCCCAGCGTGAGAGGGAACAACGACAGCTGGAGGCCCAGCGTGAGAAGGAACGGGAACAACGACAGCTGGAGGAGAAGAGGATGGAGATGGAAGCCCAGCTGGAGGCAAAAAAGCTGGAGCTGGAGGAGAAAAAGCTGGAGGCTCAGCTCCGTCTGCAGACCAACGGGGGAAACGCGAGCACTCTGCAAGCGTCCGGTGAACACCACAAGCTGGACATCTCAGCCTTCACTCGCTACCGAGACGGAGATGATCCTGCAGTGTTCCTAAGCTCATGATGCACTTGTCTGCTCTGGTAGAAGGCGACATGGTGGTGGTCCTGAACAGCCTGCCTTCAGATGCAGCTGATGACTATAATGCCTTTAAAGCTGCTGTGTCTAAAAGGTTCAAGTTAGGACTGGACTATTTTCGGAAAAAATTCCGGAATATGCGCCCACAACACGGGAAGTCATTGACTGATTATGTGGCCCTGTTGGAGGACACATACATTAAATGGTTAGCCAAAGCCAAGGTTGACACTTTAGAAAAGTCACGCCAGCTCATGGTGCTGGAGCAATTCTATTTTTGGTGTCCGAGAGAGGTTAAGACCCTGGTCAGGGACAGGGACCCCAAAAATGTTCACGAGGCCGCACACATTGCAGACCGACTGTTGCTAAACCGTGAGAAGCCTCCCTACTCTGGGAAGGAGCAAAAAGGGGTCCAAAAAGGGGGGAAGGGAGGTCCAGGTCAAAAAGGGGAAAGAGGGCCACCTCCTGC
>NW_005842908.1:30174-32669 GCF_000455745.1 Alligator sinensis | reverse complement strand
TGACAGAAAGGAGATGGTATTCTGGGTTCCCTCTGTTGAGGGAACACCGGAGGACCCAGAGGAGCCGGGCATGTATGGTGACTGGGATGGCAAGGCAGGGATCGAGGAACTCCGCCTGCTGGACCATCTGCCCTCCCAGGACAAGGGCCAGCTGCTCGCAGCACTCAAGGACTTTGAGACGGTGCTCTCTAATAAACCAGGTAAAACGGACCTGGCAGTACACTCTATAGATACGGGCAGCCATCGCCCTATATACTCCCGACATTACCCAGTTAATAAGAAGGTGAGGCAAGAAATAAAAGAGGAGATCACAGAGATGGAAGAATTGGGGGTAATCTGGCCTTCAACGAGACCCTGGGCCAGTCCGGTGGTACTCGTCCGGAAGCAGGATGGGACCATCCGGTTCTGTGTGAACTACAGGAAGCTTAATGCTATTACCACCCTGATGCATACCTATGCCCAGGATGGACACTTTGCTGGATCGCCTGGGCCCAGCCAAGGTTATCTCTACCTTCAATCTGTCTAAAGGATTTTGGCAGATGGCACTGGACCAGGATGCCATAGCCAAGTCTGCCTTTACCACACCGATAGGGCTATATGAGTTCACAGTTTTACCTTTTGGTATGCGCAACTCCCCTGCCTCTTTCCAAAGACTGATTAATAATCTGCTGCAAGGATGTGAGCAGTTTGCCATGGCTTACATCAATGACATCGCCATCTTCAGTCAGGATTTCGAGTCGCACCTGATACAACTGACCACCGTGTTAGGTAAGATCAAGCAAGCTGGTCTTACTGTGAAAGCCAAAAAGTGCCAGTGGGCACTATCTGAGGTAATATACTTGGGTCATCGTGTGGGTGGAGGTCATATTGCTCCCTTGTGGGACAAGATCGAGGCCATCAAAGACTGGCCACTTCCACAAACCAAGAAGCTAGTCAGAGCCTTCCTTGGCCTGGCTGGATATTACAGACGGTTTGTCCCTGGGTTTGGAGCAACCGCAGCTCCGCTGCACGAGCTGACCAAGAAGGGCAGCCCGGACCCGGTGGTCTGGAAGCAGGGGTGCCAGGAAGCATTTGACACCCTCAAGGCTGCCCTGGTCAAACAACCGATCCTGAAGGCACCGCTCCATGATAAACCCTTCTACGTGGCAACGGATGCCTCCGACGTAGGATTAGGAGCTGTACTCTTACAGGAGCACCAAGAGACACGGCACCCCGTGGCGTACCTCAGTCGGAAGTTAATCCCTCGGGAGCGGAACCTGTCATCCATCAAGAAGGAATGCTTGGCAATTGTCTGGGCACTGAACAAGCTGAAGCCCTATTTGTGGGGACAACAGTTCACCGTCCTGTCGGACCATGCCCCACTGCAGTGGTTGCAGACCATGCAAAACACTAATGCCAAGCTGCAGCGATGGCCTGGCAGCTTCAAGAGTTCAACTTCACTGTCGAGCACATCAAGGGAAGCCAGAATGTGATAGCAGATGCCTTGTCACGAAAGGACTCGGGGTAGTGGGTCCTCTGGACTCAGGACTAGTGAAGAGATCACTAGTGTAAGACTGCCCATCAGGTTTTATGGTTTCTGTATGTTATTGTTATAACTCATCTCAGGTTTTAGTTTGTTTTTTTTTCTCTTCTTCTGGCCTCCCGTGGGAACTCCCTGACCCAACACGCCCAGACCCATGGCCCTGAGAGGCCCTGCGTCCGAGCTTATAAAGGAGGGTGGGGAAGTGTGGCAGAAATGCCACCGTCTGTGTCCCTCTCCAGAAATCTGTCTCTGCCTGCGTGAGAGGCTGGTGTTGAATTCCTCAGGGAGGGGGATCTTCCTCCCTGCCTACATGACAAAAGCCTGGTGCCTCGGATGTGGATTCTCTGGTCACCTGGGGAGGGGGAGGGAAAAGCCCCGCTCACCAGCCCAGGTGACCTGTGATGCTTTTTAAATTGCTGACCCGTGATGCTGGTTAGTGGCCAGCACTGGCAGCTTTGATTGGACCGGGCTGCTGAGGTCAGAAAGGTTATTTAAAGGCCCGGTCCAGGAAGAAGCCATCCATTAGCCATGCGGTCATCGAGGTGAATCTGAAACTGGGAGAGGAGCTTCACCATCTGAAACTTTCTCTCTCCTCATAACCGCATACTCCAAGAGTGAACTGCCTCCAGAGGAGAACTCCAACCACCTCTGGATGATGCGGGTGAGTAAGCTACTCAAGATCCGACTAGAAATTTAGCTTACAGTAACTCAGATGCGTGATCAAAAGGCTACCTCAGCCATACTGGTTCACTCTATGGGATCCCTCTAATATTCCTCTGATACTGCTCTACCTTTTACCCTGTTTTCACCCTACCCCCTGTAATCAATAAAGTTCTCCTTT
Source organism: Alligator sinensis (assembly GCF_000455745.1). NCBI lineage: Eukaryota > Metazoa > Chordata > Crocodylia > Alligatoridae > Alligator > Alligator sinensis. The sequence goes on along the minus strand of NW_005842908.1, from coordinate 30,306 downwards.
GTGACCGGTGTGGGAGACTTATTGAGGAGTGGGTCTAAATTATGCCGAGGAGGCCCCTTAGGTCTGTGGACTAAGGGAGACTTAGGAGAGACTTAGGAAAGTCGAGCAAGTGCCCCAAGTGCCTGTATTGGG
>NW_005842908.1:24176-30057 GCF_000455745.1 Alligator sinensis | reverse complement strand
CGGGTGTGCTCCAGGGAAGGGGTCGGCCGGACGGGAGGCACCCCAGGGAGGCACTCGGAGCCTGGAAGATTGTCGGGTGCAGTGAGGTGGGCGGCTCAATGCAGGAGCGCCCCCTACTGGCCCGCCACAGGCTTTAGTGTGCAAGACAGTCCTTCTTCATAGTTTCATAGTTGAGTTTCATAGTCGGTAGGGTTGGAAGGGACCTGAGCAGATCATCAAGCTCAACCCCCTGCCATGGCAGGAAAGAGTACTGGGGTCAAACGACCCCAGCAAGGTGTTCATCTAGCATGCTCTTAAAGACCTCCAGGGTAGGAACCAGCACCACTTCTCTTGAAAGTTGGTTCCAGATCCTAGCCAGCCTGACAGTGAAGTAGCACCTCCTGATGTCTAGTCTGAATCTACCCTCTGCCAGCTTGTGGCCATTATTTCTAGTCACTCCTGGTACTGCTCAGGGGAACAGGGACTCTCCCAATGCCTGCTGGTCCCCTCTGATTAGTTTGTAAACGGCCACTAGATCCCCCCCTCAGCCTTCTCTTGTGGAGGCTGAACAGGTTCAGGTCCCTTAGACTCTCCTTATAGGGCCTGCCCTGCTGTCCCCTGATCCCACTTGCGAGTGGCCCTTCTCTGGACCCTCTCCATGTTGTCCACATCCCTCCTGAAGTGCGGCACCCAGAACTGGATGCAGTACCCTAACTGCGGCCTGACCAGTGTCGCATAGAGGGGGAAGATCACCTCCTTGGACCTGCCTGAGATGCATCTGTGGATGCATGACAAGGTACGGTTGGCCTTCCTGACCGCATCCCCACATTGTCGGCCCATGTTCATTTTGGCATCAATAATGACTCCAAGATCCTTCTCTGCCTCTGTACTGACGAGAAGGGAGTTCCCCAGCCATCCTTCTGGTCTTAACCTCTGTGATGCTACTGCGATTACAGTTATTGAGGACTGGGTTCACTGGCCAAAGCAGCCCCTAGTTGGTCTAATAAAAGATATTACATTTACCCAAAGAACCTTGTCTGCCGATGTCTTTAGACCAACATGGCTCCAACCAACACCCCTGAGCCCATGGCTTTGTACTCTAGGTTAGGTGCTGCCTTTACCTTGCCTCTGAGTTGCAAGGAGCTTTTAAACACAGCTGGCTGCTTTCTCTGCCATGTACTGCAGCTTGCTGACCTTTGTAATCCTCCCCAGATGGTCATTATCACTTTTCTACCCAAGTATTTCCCCTCCACCAATCCTGCTCATCCTTTTCCTTGGCTGTGGAAAGTGCTGGGCTTTAAGCACAAGGCCCACATCCTAATAGGCTTCTGCAGTACCTCACACTTTGTTCACCAGTTGTTTCAGGAGATATAGTCCTATCACACCTCCATGGCTGCCAGGTCTGCCAGTCCCAAGGGCCAGGACCTGTTCTTGATGCCAGGTGTCCATGGTATATCATGACTATTTACTGCAGAGTCCTGGCAGTCAGGACTGTACCCTGGCCTCCTCCCCACAGCTGCATGCCCAAGGCCCTTGGCTTCACAGTCAGTCTGCCTCCCTCTTGCTCCCTGGACTGTTTATGCCTTTTGCATCACCTTGTCCTTGAATAAAATGAGTCAACAGCACTGGGAGAAGGCCAGAACTAAGTCTTCCCCTTCCCGGGGCAGCACCCCCCCTTGCTGGGCCACTAAGTCACACTCCTGCTTCTTGCTGTCTTCCTGGCTCCTGATCCTCTCCCCCCTGGCTGCCCGGCTCCAGCAGGATTGGAGGGTGCTCCCTGTCCTGCCTAGTGCCAGCTGGAGGGATCAGGACAGGCATAGCCCCAGCTTGTGGGGTCTGAGGGGTATAGCCCTAACCTGGAAAATAGGCAGTCTTTCCAGGGCGAGATGGGCCTGAAGCCCAGGCCTCACATTTCCGGGGTGAGTTCTGTAAGCGCTAGGCTGTTGGGGGAGACACAAGCACCACTCAGTGCTGCATGTTTGCATTTTCCCAGGTGCAGTAGGCTGGGAGGAGACTATGAGCGCAGTTCAGTGGACAGGTGGCTGTCCTGGATGGGATTTGAGCATGCACAGGTGCCAAAATTTCTTTTGAAGCAGATTTGGGAGTCTCTGCATTAAGGGTGTCTGCTACTGAGGAATGGGCCATCAGGAAAACCATGAACCACTTTGCCAAAAAACAGCAGAGCCCTGTTGATTTCAGGCCCAGGCACTTGGAGACTCCCTGCTACTTCTTATGCCTGGGAGGGACTTCAAAGAAGACCAGTGCAAAGAGACTGTCTGAAAAGGCAGTGCCCAGAACAAATGGAGAGAAATGCAGGATGAGAAGACACTGAGAGTCTGGAGAGACAACAGCCACAGCTGCTTCCCTGACTGGGAATTGGCTTGGTTGTTGGCCTGGCATTGTGGCCCAAGCACTCCACCTGCTGTACTGCTGTTGACCAATACATGCTGTTTTAAGAAGAATTGCATGCTTTGTGTGGGTTTTTGGGTGGACCCTGTCCCCTTGAGGAGGAGCTAGTTCAGAAGATAGGTCTCTGAGATGCCATAGGGAGGTCAGGGATGAAAGGGCAGGCTTCAGAGTCCGCGGAGCCAGGGACTCACCCCCTCTAGAAGCCAAGTCTGGCCGACTTCAGAGATCTTCAAGAGACTGTGTTGATGCTGGTGGTCCCGAGGGAGAGCTCCTCTGGGGAATCTGTGGCAAGGATCAGTGAAGAGGCTTGTCTGCTCCACAAGGTGGCCTGCCTTGGCCAGTGCAGCCACAGCAGGGCAGGGCACAGCAAGGGGCGCAGAAAGTTGCCTGCTCCCAGCTCCCCACTGCCCTGCCATGTAGGGTGGGTGGCCCCATGTGGAGTGCAGCCATGGGTTGGATACAGTCAAATGGCAGGCCAGATATGGCCTGTGGGTTGGATTTGCCTATTCCTGTTTCATCGTCACCTTGTGTTCTGTGCAGGAACTGTGCTATCGAACACACTTAATGAACAGTTGTGTAACCAACATTTTGAAAGGAGTGTAACCCTCAAGTACATGAATGTACTAACTTATCACCCCATAGTGTTATGATGCTGTGAATATAGTTTGGTTTAATTTTAAGAATCTATGTGATGGATCAAGCTGGGATTATGACACATGTTACAGGATGATTTAGGTGTGTCTGAGCAGACTTTGCAAGTTGGTATTACCAGTAACTAGAACCAGAAGCAATTAGTTTAGCACTTAGCACAGAGTAAGTCCTATCAGTGGTCCTTGGCCCATAACAAGCACAGTGGCTGGAGGAACAACAGCTCTTTGGTCAATAAGATTATCATGTCTTCTGCAGGATAGGGCAACCACCAGCCACTGATCATTACTGGAGAAGATTCCATTTTCCATTGTAATATGTGAAAGGCAAAACCCAGAAATCCAAATACAATACAAGTGTACCTAATACTGAAACCAAAGAATGGGTGAGGGAGAGAGAGGGGGGAAGGGGGCAGGCAGAAGGCATAGTGCCAGCACGGTGCTTACAACAGAAGGAAAATAACTGAACATTTCTGATGCATGTTTAAATTAGCTAAAGAAAAACTGGATTAAGACAGTGGTGTGCAGAAATAGCAAAGCACACAGAGGGACACAAATGTTAGATCAGCAGCAAGGTTTGGCTTACCGTCCCTTCCAAGGCATTTGATAAATGACCATAAGTTCAGTAAGAAACCAAAGACTTATAGAAGTACCACTGAGAACCTCTCCATTTCTCCAGCCAGTGACAAGCTGGGTTCCAATTCAGCAGAGATACTCATGAAGGCTCCCACTGACTTGCATGGGTCGTCTGTTCACCTCCATGCAGTTAAGGAGATACTGAAGTCACCTTGCAGAACTGGGACCATCTTTCTCTTCCAAAGTTCATTGGGATGGAACCACCACAGACTGACCAGGCTGGAGCAATGGCTGAGACAACAGGCCCTACAGCTCCCAGCACACTGGGGCTGCCCTGAGCCATATGCTGATTCAGCTATGAAAAGGGTGGTCACCATTTGTGAAAGGTTGTATGGGGTGGAGTATGCCAGTAATGAACTGGGGCAGTCTCAGCTGATTCCAAGCTTATGAGGCTCGTACCCTCTCTTTCCAAATTCATCTGTGTTGCCTGATGGAAGGAGCTAGCTCACCTTGTCCTTAGCCTTTGCCTACTGTTTCCTCCATGGTCAGTGAAGTGGTACTTATAGACAATGCATCCCACAATCCCACTTCCATGGCCCTTGCTTGCATCATGCTCATGCAGGCATCCTTTGGCCACTCTGCCAAGGAGACACAAGTGTTAGCAAGTCCCTGTGACACAATGAGCTAGAGATTGTTTACAAGAGGAGAGAGGAACTAACTGAAAAAGGGAACAGTTCTGCCAGCCTGCCAGCCAGGTCCCAATTAGGGGCCTTCTACTTCTGCTGCATAGATGTGCGGTTCTCCTACAGTCTCACTGGGGAGTTTGGGCCTTCCAGAGGCACATTTTAGTTCCCCCTGCAAAATCACACAGCTCTGCTATGTACTTTACTAGGAAACACTTAAACATTTCCAGAGCTGGACCTTCCATTGCCCAGGAGATACCCAGCTCTCCATTCCTCTCAGTGGGGAACTGGGATGGGTGGTGGAATTCTCCTTCATGCTGACCACGAGACATAGCCATCCTAGCGGGACTCATGACTGAGCCAGGAGACCTCTCCACAGACAACTGCACAGATAAAGCCCCTTCTCTTCCAATACCCTAGTGCTTAGGATGCTTGCCCAGGTCACGGGAGGCCTGAGTTCCAGAACCTCTTCACCTGAAGGCTTTGAGCCCATCTCTCATGTATTAGCATGCCTTAAACATCAAGCCGTAGGATAGGCATGGGTGGCACTATCATCACCACGAGCTCCAAAACCAGTCGCTAATCTTGGTGTTTGGTCATCTAGTCTTGGGATTTTGCACAGTATTTATCTGCATCTGCAGTGACCCTGACTTGCACAGGAATTTAAATGGCATTGGACCCCCATGGCCATGTTAAATTGCTTCCAGGCACCTGCTGTAGGACAGACTTATTTGTGCAGGGCAAAATGCAGAATTGTAGGAAAATGGGTCTGGAAGGAACCTCCGGAGGTCAGCTAGTCCAACAACCTACAGGACCATCCATGTTTTAACCATCCCAGAGTAAGGTTTGCCTAACTTGCAGTTAAGAAGTTGTAGTGACAGAGACTCCACAGCCTCTCCAGGTTATCTGTTGCAGTACTTGACCTCTCTCAAGTTATAAAATTCTTCCTAATATCTTAACTAAAACATCCTTTGTTGCAATTTAAGAACATTCATTCTTGCCCTGTCTCCTGTAGACACAGAGAGCCATGTATTACAATTCCCTTTATTAGAAGAGTCTTCAAATCCCTGTCCAGTCTTTTCTATTCCAGACTAAATGACCTAAGTACTTCAGTCCTTTCCTTGTGAGTCATGTTTTTTAAACCTTTAATCTTTTTTGTTAGTCTCCACTGGACACAAAGAACTGACATCTTAGTGAGAACTAGGCTACAACACAGGGCAAAGTAGAATGCCGTTTCATGAATGAGACACATCATAAAACTGCTTATGTGCCACTGAGGCAACTTAGCAGGAGCTTTCCTAAGGTACTGCCTCCTTGGTCAGGTAGCATATGATGCAAGCTCATGCCTCTGAGCAATTTAGTGTACAGGGTGCTGCCCTGCTGTGTCTTCTGCAGTGATTTTAGTGTGTGCAGTGCTCAGAGCCAGGACTGTGAACTTTGCTCTGCCACCTCATTTTCAATGAGATCTTGAGGGCTCTCCAGCCAACACCTGCCTTCCCATGGCCAGAAACTGCAAGCCCTGTGCCTCTCAGAGCAGGGTTCCCAAAGAGACAGCCCAGACTCCAGCCAGGCCCCACTTGCCTCCAA
>NW_005842908.1:10914-24145 GCF_000455745.1 Alligator sinensis | reverse complement strand
CTACACTGGCTTCCCATAGAGTATCTGATCCCACCAGATGGTGCTCAGCCCTCTCCACTGCAAGCACTGCTCCCCCCACCTCATCATCCACTGGACCACCCTCCCATGAGGTCACAATGGGGCTGTGGTCTCCATGGACATGCGTGTACACACAGAGACCATTCCGGGCTCTGTTCAGGAGCAGTGATGGAGGTGAGAGGAGGCTGTGGCTGTGTCTGGGGCAGTGGTGTGGAGCACTTGGCTCATAGCCCTTGGTGGGGTCAATTCAGTGTGGAAAGTCTGCAAAGGGTGTCTCCGAGACCTGGTGGGAGGGACTTCTGGGAGTCTGGGGGTTTCTCAGCCATGGTGGAAGAGGGCAAGATCAACAAATTCTCCTTTAATTTTCCTAGGGTGGTGATGGTGGTGGTGGTATGGGTGAGACTTGCGTTACAGAGGGAGAGAGGGACTTGCGCTTGTATAGGGAACACTGCGGGAAGCCTGAGGGATGGCCAGGAAGAGGGATGGGGGAGGTTGGGTGAGTCTGAGAAAGGACACCAAAGGAGAAGCAAGAGGTGGGATGTCATGGCAAGTGAGAAGGAGATTGTGCTGAAGTGAGGGAACCTGAGAGAGCTGCAGTCATGAGGCTAACTCAGGGCTTGGCACATTTCTCTTCCTCTGAGTTCAGAGTCAGCCACGGAGGGGGCACCCTAGCATTTGGTGATGGCTGTCATAGCCAAGTGGGAAAGGAGGTCTCATTTCTGTTTCGGAAATGCTGAGAGCTGACTGTTAGGGGAGAATGGGTAGGAGCGCTTCATATGATGCTGTTGCCATGGATGCAGCATTCCAAAGACCCCTGGCATCCCAGGGCACTCACTCCCATCCCTGCCAGGCCAGGCCCTAGATCAGCTCAGGTCCTGCTTGGCTTTCCAGTTCTTTCCATCTGGGCAGTTTTGGTGCTTGTCCCCATTTGCTCCATGCTTGTAACATGGCTGGACCACGAGACACCTCAGAGGCCAAAGCCTCCTGGCATTCAGCCTGGGGGCTCCTGCAGGCCTGCATGCTGCTAATCCTGACCTGTGGAGACCAAAACGAGACTGAAAGAGAGCTGCAGCAAGGCTCCCAAGGCCAGCCCAGTACTCCCCGAGCTGAGGCAGTCTGCTGGTTTCTGTCCTGTAGAGCTGGGACAAGGGCCCCCTCTCACGCCTCACTCCTTAGAAGTCAGTGGATGGCAAAGATTTCTGGTCATGCCAGAAACTGGACTTAGTGTTTGAAAGTGAAAACACAATCCCTGATTCATGAAAGGCTCCAGCCTGGGAGATCATTGGCAAAGTGTTTGGAATCTCCTTAGCAATGGGCTGGCTGGTTTGATCATGATGGCAAAAATGCATCTGTAGTTCTTACATGGACAGCAGGCCTGACTTACTCCCACTGAAGTCAAGCCCAGCCCCTGTTGTGGCTTCAGTGGAACAGGTGTGATCGCAGACTCTTATCTTATCAAATACCCATTGACTGAGTGAGCACTACAGAGAGCAGCAGTGGAATGGACTAAAACATAGCACCATTCCAGCAGCAATAAAGCTTGTGAGATACATCAATAAGGGGGAGCTAACATCTCTGGACATCAGTGCCCCAGGTGTGCTGCACTGAACAATGCTGAGATCAGGGCTGTGAAGCTTCCCTCTTCAGGGGTGGGAGGGAACTGGCCAAAGAAACATGCAGGTTGAGACAATGTCCAGTTGCTGGGTTTTAGTGCTCAGGACCTGCTGCCTCCATTCATTTAAAATGTGCCGCTATTAGCCCCGTTGATGAGTTTCCAAATCTAGCAGAGAAGTTACTTTGAAACATTCTGGGAAGATGTGACTGGCACACTTGGTTCTTGTGGTTTAGCTTTTCACATGTTTCTACCCTAGATATCAAATGGTTTAACCATGCTCGGCTACGTGAAAACCCTCATGCTGAATTGTTTCCTGTGGTTCCTGTGGTGCTTCACTAGAGGTATTGTGTATTTCTTGGCATGTCTAGACTCAGTCGCAGGTACAGACCCTGCTGCCAGCATCCCCCTGACAACCAAAGTCCACATTCCAGCTGTGGGGCCGCGTTGTCCAGTCCTGATTCCTCAGACATTACCATAGAGGAGCTTCAGTGCCCCATTTCCCAGAACCTCACCACAGCCAGAAGAGTTAAGAGTCAACTCTCATTAACTCTTCCAGAGGTACAGGAGGGCTGGGCAAAAACAAGGGAACCAATGACTTAGCTGCCCTTTTACCATGCAGTAGTCTCCCTGTCAGGTGACTCCACATCAGCCTCTATCAGGTGTTCACACATTGTCCCTAGCTGACTGCTGGCACAGAGACCCCCTCCATATCATCAACTAACAGTAGGAGTGTGTGTGTAGTCTGGTGTGATGACATTTCCCTGTACTACATTTCACTCAGGAATCTGTACTGTTAGTCCTATGCCAATACTTTGGTATTTCATCCCAGTCCAGTGGATAAAGGCAGTGGGAAGGCTTTACAGTGACAGTGGAATTGGCAACAGGACAGACACACACACTGCTGATAATCTCATACAGGACCTATACTCCGAGCACAGATGGGCTCTCCAATCCAGCACACCAGCTAGTCACTGGCCTCTGCTCAACCGTCAGCCCCAGGGGCTTTGCCTTTCAACACAGCCAGACTGGAGTGCTGCCCGTGGTGGGGCTGGGTGATCTGGGAGTTCTGGGCTGGGAGCCAGGGCAATTCTGCAGCTGCTGAGACATAGGGGGTCAAAGACTTCTCTCCCTGACTGTTTGTCCAGCTCCAGTGCTTGGAAAGTTGAATTCTCCTGACAACTTTGGGGCTGGCTCCAGGTGTTTTCCCTCTCCAGCATGGCACACATGGCTATCTTCCTCCTCCCTGCAGTACATCTATTGCTGTGGAGGCTTGATATTAGAGAACTTTGGGAGCATCACCAACTCTAAAAGAAAGCTCAAGGAAATCCATGGCTGGTTTTAGGGCCACAGAGCCAGATGCTGTAGGGGTGGAGCTGAGGCACGTGGGGCAGGACATGCTGTGTTTTGTGTTTTGTGCTACAAGAGCCCTAGTGGTGTTGGTAGGCATGTATCAGTGAAGCAAGGCTATGGTGTGTGTGCTTTGGACTTCCTCAACACTAGCCCATCCCTCCCTACTCACTTCTCCAGCCCTGGGAGCAGTTCCCCAGGCCAGTCCTGTCTTCATGTTGCCTTGATACTGCTTTTGTAGATGGCCTGTGGCAGGAACTAAGCTGTTGTATAACAGGTCACTTTAAGGCAGCCATGCTCAACCAGGATCCCATGGCACCCTGGGGTGCCTTGAGATGCTTTCAAAGGTGCTGCATACACTATTAGCACTGTGAGGTGTGCAATCATTGACAAGATAACCCCAGGCTGTCTGAGTTCTTTGCAACATGAGAGTGGCTCTTTATTCCTCCATAGTCAAAAAACAAGTGAAAGCTAAGAATTAGCGTTTTCCTAGCTGGTACCCTGAGTCCAATGAGGGGTGCTACATGTCTAAAACCATTGTAAACCACTGCTGGAGGGAGTTGATTAGCAGCCCTAGTCAAGTATTTCCTGCCCTCTGTTGCAGTGACTCCATGTTGCTTTGGGTCAGGTTTTGAATGTGTAAGCAAGCACATGAAAGAGCCAGTGTATGCAAATCCATTCTCAGTAAGAAGCAGGACTTTGAGGAGGAAATGATTTGCTAATGCACCCATCTCTTTCCTTCCAGGAGGTGTATCACGCACCTGTCGGCCTCCCCGTCTCCGCTCCAAAAACCGCCGTGTTGTGCATCAGAAGCCCCCACGGACCACTCAGCTTGCCCACAGCCCGTTCCCCTATGTGAGTACAGGCTTACCCTGGGCTTTCATTGAATCTTCATGTGGGGCCCCACTCACTGTTACCAGTTGTGTAACTACAGCAGGGTGAGCTGGGCACCATCCCCAGGTGTTGACTTAGAGGGGATGTCAGAAGCCTCCCACAGAGCTTTACCACTTCACCCCCAAAGCCTGCATTCCCAGCCCCATTCTCTGGTATTTGACTGCCCCAAGCCTGCTCTTCAACACACAGCAAACTCTTTCTCCCTCCTGCCACTCTGGTACTCCTTAACACAGGACTCCTTCCTGCACTTGACAGCATCCCTGTCCAGGGCACTGGGACTGCTAACTATGCCTCTGACTATTGCCTGGTCCCTGCATTTTATTGTAGATGACAGATAAAGTCTCCAGACTTGAAAATCACCAGCTTCCCAAGTCGCCACCTGCTTTTGGGCTCCCTTGGGCACGCCCAGGAAAGCTGCAGCCTCCGCCCTGCCAGGTAAGAGAGGACAAAATAGCGGGCAACAGGCAGGCAACAGGCCAGTCACTGCAAGTGTAAAAGGGCTCCAGCTGTGACTTGCAGGTGCTCAGTATCTCTGACAACCAAGTGCAGCACTCGCCTCAACTCAACCCACCCTTTCTGCCCTGGGATCGAGTCCCCAAGCTTCTGCTTTGTCTGGATGCCAGCTCTGGGGAAAGCAAGGAAGACTTGTCATCAGCCTCCTGTGCACACATGCCGATGGGCATGGAAACCAGCCCCCCACAGCCTCTTCCCATCAGCCTCATTTGCCACCTCCTTGTTTCTTTTGACAGCCTTCATCTCCTTCCAGCTGTCGAAGGCTTCTGCCGCAACATCCCCATCCTCTAACAGGCCATCTCCTCTTCCTCAAGAGGCCTCCACTCCCACACCTGCCTTGCCACCCCACACTATTACCACTTGGAGAAGGGAGATTTGTGGGTTTGGGATCAGCTGAAAGTGGGCATCCCACACTGGCCTCTAGGGCCTGGGCTCATGGCTGTTGGCTGTGGGCATGGCCTGTGTGCTCACAGCAGAGATGCAGGGTAGCACAGCTCTTTACCATATGTATTTCTCTTGGTAGCTACACACAAGGCTTCAGGTTCAATCTTCCAGCATGAGTAATAACATGGAATAGTGCCTTGCTGTGGGAAGAACGGCTCTGAAAGCTGCCAGTAGCTGGAGAGCAAGACCAAGCCACATGCAAGTTTACAGTGCTTGGGCCTCTCATTTCCTGAGTAGAACAAGGACACTCACTCAGCCCTGACACCTGGGTTGCAACTTCCCTATTGCTTTGTGTACTTTTGCTAAAGCTCTGTCCATGTGTCTTATTGCAGACCATTTTTGACACCTTCCCTGACAGAAGACCCCTTAAAAGAATCTGGTACCCAGGCCTTGGAGGCACAGCCATGGGTTTTCCTACCCAAAAGCCATCCTTTCCTCTGCGGGTAAGAGAGCCTTGGAGCCCTGGAGCCCAACACCCCTCACAGAATCACCACTAACCTACTGCAGGGAGCAGCAACATCCTGCTTGTGGGCTAGGTGCAGCCTGGGAGTCACTTGATCCAGCTGATGGAGCCAGAGGGCTTTGCCTGTGCCACCACCAGTTTCTTCTGCCTGGCTGTTGCATAGATGCAGCTTCCAGCTGATGGGGATGTGTGCTAGGGCTGGGCCATTTCCAGCTACACCTGCACTATAGGGCAGGGATGCAAATATGCTTCTTAGAACAAGACATGATGAATGCTTCCTCACACTGGTTCCCTCCCCCCCAGTGCCCACTTTAAAGCAATTACCAGGCAGACTTGGCCATAGCCATAAATACTTTTTCAAAGCCAAGCCTTAAAGAGAAGAACAAGGACTGGTGTCAGTACACCGTTCTATGTCCTTTCCTGTTTCATCTCTTGAAACAGCCAGGTGGTGGCACATGATTGGGCTGCCTGGGGACTCCCAGGAGTGCCAATTACTAAAAGTAAGGCCATGTTTGATTTTTCAGGCAACAGTGAAAGTCAAGAAAAGTGCACCCAGCTTCCAGGGATGCCAGAGTGTGAGAGCTCGAGAGATCCTCCACTTGCTGGAGAATTCCAGCCCTCCACTGGTAAATGGCTGCTTCAGTCTTACAGTTCACTAGGGGAAGGGAATAAAATTCTAAACTGGCTTGGGTTGTGGGAAACCGCCTTGCCCAGTGTGAGCATTTCATTGTTACTGCAACAGCCACAGACATATGGGATGTTCAGAGGGTTACATCTCCAGGATCTTTGCCATCAGCTACTGGGCTAACTTCTTTGGGGTTGGATATTCCACAGCCTTTCATGTGCAGCTCACTCACCTCTCAGGTGTCTCTGGGGGGAAGGTACCTCTGACTGAAGACTGGAACAGGAAAAGCCAACACAGAATACTTCTGAACACACCTTGGTTTTGCCTGGAAACTGTAGGGTGAAGATACCTTTCTTCTGACTACCTCTTCTTTTCCAGGTTTCCGAGATAGAGTTCCACCTCTCCGTCTTTGTGGAGAAAATGAAAAGGGTAAGCTTCTTTGTTAGCTCCACATGTACCACTGGAAATACACAGTCCATGGTGGTTCTCTCAAGCCTCAAGACTTCCATCAAGCCTCTGACCAGTTGGGGCTCTTCATGTATTGGAATAATGTTGGGAGCTGGGTTGTTATGCTGGGAGGGCAGATGAGGCCTCTTGGCAAAGCAGGAAGAACATAAATGAATCCAGGATCTTTTAAAAACATGTGAATTTTTCTTGGGACATGAGAGAGAGAAAGAGAGAGAGAGAAATCAGACATGGCAACTGCTGGTTGTGCTGCTTCATGGGCACAAATACAGCCCTGATGAGGGTGCAGAGCCTGTTTACAAGAGACCCATGGCTGTTTCGGTTCTTTCATTAACATGACACAGGCGCCTCAAGGCCATGATGGAGAGCAGGGCCCTGATGTGCTTGGTGCTGCACAAAGCCCTTGTGAGAGACATCTGCTGTTCCAGAGAGGTGACAGGATGGTCAGACTGGGTAGAAGGGAAGTGTCCAGGTCTCCACTGCTGCAGGTGGAGAAGAGCAGCACAAGGAGATGCAGTGACTGTGCAAGCTCTGCCTCGCACAGGGAGTCTGCTGCAGAGCTGGGAATGGAGCCATGTCTACCGTACGCCAGCCTGGTGCTCTCAATCTCTGACTCCTGCCTGTAGGTCAGCTAGCAGCAAGCCCTAGTGCTGCACATAGGTTAGCAGAAGAAGCTCGATAGAGGAGCTGGTGAGTAGGGTCCTCTAATTCCTGGCTTTCTATAAGATGAATCAGAAAATAGTCCCACAGAGTATTTACCAAGCAGCACAGACTGTTATGGAGCTAAGAGGCTAACAGGAAGCTCCGACTCTCCCCAGTTGCTGAGCTCTTGCCTTCAGACAGTGATGGTCCCTTTCTTGGCCCCAGCAGCATTGTACTTGTTCAGGAAATTGCTTATTTCCTGGCACTTTCCTCCCTTCTCTTGAAACAGCCAGGGTGTCTGGAAGGCACAAGGATTCCAGACCTGGGCAGCTAACACCATGCTAAACTTTCCAGGCCCTGTGGAGAGATTTGGAAGACCCTGCTTCACCACCTGGTGTGATAGCTCCTGATGTACAGGAGCTCACAAAGGAGACCACAGCATCTGCAGCAGTGAGTATTGTCACTGGGGTCACAGTAGCCCTTGGAGACTCTGGACAAGATCAGTGCTCAGCTGGGCTCAGCACAAACCCATCCCTGCCCAATACACCTTACGCTCTGAACAGGTGAAGGAGAGATGAGCATTTCCATTTCACAAATGGGAAAGAGAGGGGGATTAAATAACTTGGCCAAGGAAACTGTGACAGTGTCAGGATTAAACTAAGACCTCCTGAGCCCAGTCACAGGACCTGTTCACATGTGCAATTAATGTGACTGAATAATTATTGTTCCTGGGTATGCCATTTGCATGTGCGCCTGGGATCACGTGATATTGAGCTGGGGTAGTGTGGCCCCAGCTGGCAGGGGGTTGGTATTGCCAACAATATATTAGAATTAGTAGGAAAGTCACTGTCTTTCACCCAAAGGGTTATGCTGAGATTCTGGCTGTGTCCCACCTCCAGCTCTGCCCCTGGCCTGCTGTGAGCTGGGTGAGTTGCTGCCCTGTTTGATGCTTCAGTCAGTTCCCCTGTCTATGGAATGGAGACAGTGAGTTTTACTCACCTTTACAAAGCCTGCTGATTCTTGAGATGTAATTGCTGCGGCCATTAAAGATGTTGGGGCTGTTTTCACAAGGCCTGGGGCTCTTACCCCTGTGATCTGGCCATATTCCAGTATAGATTACTCTTTGCCATCTGAAATTCCCCTGGGACTGTGATCTAGGATGGGAATGTTCTTGTCTTGCTAACATCATTATAATGGCTGGAGTTATTATTCCCCTCCCTCCCCAGCTGGAAGCATTTCCATGGTGGGTGACACAAGTCTCTTCCATGATATATTTAAACTTCAGTGACATTTCTCAGATTGCCACACAGCATTTGGTGCAGTGACTGGCACTGGCTTGGTTTTATTTTAACATTGAAGTTGTTGCAATATGCAACACATTCTCCCCATGTGGTTTCTGGGTTGCAGATATTTTTGTTTGGTTGAACTCCTTCTGCAAGGCTCCCTGGCCATAACTCATGGAGGAGAGTACCAGCTGGGTTGACTTGAGCTCCCCATCTTGTGTGGAGCCTTCCAGAGGAGAAGGTTGCTGTATGCAGCCATAGTGTGTGTGTAACAAGGGCTCAGTCTCCTCCACCCAGGAGGTTGGTAGCATGTCTGGGAATCTGCAGAGTCAGAGACATGAATGTCCCTGCTCTTTCCCATTTGGGCCTTGGTATCCTCTTTACTCAGGGGATGTTGTAATGGCCAAAGTTACATTTACAGGGCCAGATCCCTCGCTAGTGTAAATCAGCGTAGCATTGCTGACCGTTGACTTAAGAGAAGTTGGCTGAGTTTCCATCAGCTGGTGACTTGGACTCTCACTCATGGCAGATCTCACCAGAGGGGAACAGAAACACTTAGTAAACCAGTACTTAACCTAGCCCTGGCTTCTTCTTCCTGCAGGTGATCAAAGATCTGAAAGGCTCCAAGGACAGCTCCTACCGAACTCTACCATCCTCCCCCAACAGCACTGGCTCTCGCAGGTCGAGCACATGCAGGTACATACAGTGTGGCTGCTAGGGAGCTTGGCACAATGGACAAGCCAGACTCTAGTCAGGACATAGCAGGGCTGGTTCTGAGTGAGCACGCTGAGGACCTGGGCAAAGGGGACTCTGCTTTTAGCAAAAGGCTATGTATTCTAGTTCTCAAGGTTGTAGCTAAAGAGACATTCATTGTCACATGTCTAGAAGGTCTGGGCACAGCATGCAGGGCACAGGCTGTGGAGATGCAGCTGCTATTCCTAGCACCAGCCTGAGCAACCTTAGGCAAATCGCTGAATTTCTCTGTGCCTCAACTAACTCCTCTGGTAAATGAGGATCATGATGTTTTGAGCTGAGCAGTCTACAAGTGCTGAATGACTATAAACCTTAAAGTGTTTGAATTCTCAGCTGGGACCTCAGCAGCATAGAAGAACTGGCCTCCATGTAGATCTCCAGGCACAGGAAGAAAAAGGCCCATTTCTAAATGTGCCCAAGAATATATGGGAGCAGATGCTAATTAATCATTAGAGCATTGTGCTGAGGATTAACAACAGATCCATATTTATGGCATGGGGCTTAATCTTCCATCAATAATCAATGCCTTTCATGCACATCCCAAAGGAGATGCATTGTAGGTCACTCCAAAAGAGAGACACTGTAGAAATCTTAAGAATCCTCAGAGAGGGTTTTCTGAAATGCATTGGGATCAAATAATATGGTTAAGAAGTGAATTGACCCTCCCTGTATCCCTTCTGGTTCCTGCTCCTCTTCTGCCTTGTGGAGTATGTATGTGACCCATCAACACCACTGGAGAGTACCTAGGGTTGGAGGCAGGATAAATGCCCCTATGAGAAGCTATAGAGCAGTAATTTTTTTTTCACATCTGTCAGCAGCGTTTAACTTGAACTGAATTCAGGTTGGGTCATGGTTTGCCTAAAACAGGTCAGGTCAGTTTGTGGGTAAGAAGTTGTTTCTAATGCAGGTTATGAGTTTGGGTCCAGTTGTATAATACTGGTAGCAGGTTGGAAGTGGGCATTTTAAACCAATCCTGCAGAGGTCTCTGGCTCATTCCTTCTCCCAACTATCTCCCTGCACTGCCACCCCTCGGCAGCGTTAACAGTACAAAAGATGGCACCTTTTGGCCCAGCAGGTCTCAAACATGCTCACCAAGTTCCATCTATTGCTTCCGCAGTCTGACACAGTTGGTAAGTGCCAACACCTGCTTGTCCAGCATCACCTCTGATCACTCCAGCTTCATCTCCCAGAATGCCATGTACTCTAAGCTGCCTTCTCCGATGCCTTCTGATATCACCAGTCAGGTAAGGGTGGGAATGGGGGCAGCAAATGGCCTTAAGACGGTGCTCTTGACAGTCCGAGATGTGGTGTTTGAGCTCATAATCCACCGAGTGAACATCCTCCACATTCTGTAGACCCAGGCTGAAAAGCAAGGAGAAAGCCATGGCTCACGGGAGCCATGGCATATACCACGTGATTATGCCTTTCAGAACAGCAGTGTGGCTCTGGGGATAAAGCATGACTAAACAGAAACTCTAGGTTTCTGCTGATGCTGTCAATTTGCCACGTAACCATGGGCAGGCAGCATCTCTGTTCTACCACCTCACTTCCCCAGCTGTGAAATGGGGAAAAATGAACCCCTTAGTTTAGTTGGCCACAGTGAGGAGGACTTTGTGAAGTGCATCTGAACAAGGTAGGCATGTGGCTGTAATTCAGTGTTACCAGCCTCCATTCACTGGGGCCTCACCATAGTCAGGGGCTGACTGCTCACATCCTGGGAAGTGATTTCACAGGAGATGACCAGTCTGTGGAGCCTGGCCTGCCCAGTGGAAGAATAAAGTATTTAAAAACCCAAGCAGGAGCGTGGGGATTTCACAGCTATGGTATCTTTGGTGTCCAGAATCCCACATGCATTATGTTCAGGGAAATTACATTAATCATTCCCTGTGTATGCCACAGGCCCATCTGCTTTCTTCTGGCTCCCCCATAATCTGGAGGGTTAGCTAAGCCTGTGCTCAGATTAATACATTTTTCCTGTTAAATTGAGCACATTTTGATCTGCTGTCAGGGAAGAACAGATGCCTGGCCCCTTGCAAGTAGGTTTTCCAGAGCATATCTCTACTTCATGGTGACATATGCATTGGGATATGTGTAGCAAACTGTACCAAAGACATTCTGCTTCAAGAATGGGCCTGCAGAGTCCTCATAAAGGTCTGCAGCAGGGAGGGACTACATGCTTTGACAGCTGGAAATGGAATCTTCCAAAATGAGGTTTCTAGTCTAGCAGGTTGGTTATTACTGTGGTATGGTTGGTTGGGGCCCTGTGTGATACGATCTAGTCCTCCAGGTCCAGTTCTTGGATTGCTATCATTGTCAAAACCACCCCTGGATTTGCCTAGGTCTTCCTGGTTGGCTCAGTAGAGAAGCAAAAACCTGAACCATCCACAAAGGCCAAACTCTTCCCTGAGGCGGAAATGGAGTTTAGGCTGGCAGCAGAAGTTAAGGATAACAAAAAATCATTCTTTAAATACATAGGAAGCAAAAAGAAAGCACAGGGTAACGTAGGGCCCCTTCAAGATGTACTAGGGCAACTGGTAACAGATAGGATGGCCAAAGCAGAGCTCCTAAATGATTTCTTTGCATCTGTGTTCCTGGACACAGATAAAAGCATGCATCCCAATGGGACTTTAGGTAAGTACGATACAGATACCAACCCACCAACTGTTAGCACTGACCTAGTAAAGGGGCACTTGGAGGGGTTGGATGTATTAAAGTCAACAGGCCCTGATGGTCTTCATCCAAGGGTACTTAGGGAATTAGCTGGAGTCATAGTGGAACCACTGGTGCGACTGTTTGAGTGCTCGTAGCGATTGGGTCAGGTCCCGGAGGACTGGAAAAAGGCCAGTGTGGTCCCTATTTTCAAGAAGGGGAGGAAGGAGGAACCAGGTAACTATAGGCCAGTTAGCCTTACCTCTGTCCTTGGCAAGACTTTTGAGAAAATTGTTAAGGATTACATTTGTGGGGGACCAGTAAGTAAAATAATGCTAAGGGGCAACTAGCATGGGCTCACAGCAGGCAGATCCTGCCTGACTAACCTGGTTTCTTTTTATGACCGGGTCACAAAATGCTTGGATGAAATAATAAATGTAGATGTTATTTACTTAGATTTTAAAAAGGCCTTTGACACAGTGTTGCCCCCAGTTCTTATAAATAAACTAAACAGTTGCAATGTAGATTATTACACAGTCCAGTGGGTGGAAAATTGGCTTATGGGACACACCGAAAGAGTGGTGGTGGATGGGTCAGTTTCTACCTGGAGAAATATGGGCAGTGGAGTCCCCCAAGCCTCTGTCTTGGGACCGGTACTATTCAGTATCTTCATTAGTGACTTGGATGAGGGAGTAGAAAACACCCTGTCCAAGTTTGCTGATGACACCAAACTATGGGGTGAGGTAAACAAACTAGAGGACAGGGAGCAAATCCAGGCTGATTTGGACAGGCTGGAGAAGTGGGCCAAACAGAATAGGATGCAGTTTAACAAAGAGAAGCACCATGCGTTGCACCTAGGGAGGAAGAATCATGAACACTCCTGTAGTCTGCAAGGGACCACTCTAAGTAGCACAACTGTGGAAAGGGATCTCGGAGTCGTAGTCGACTCCAAAATGAACATGAGTTGTCAATGTGACGAGGTAATAAGCAAGGCTAACTGCACTCTTTCTTGCATAAGTAGGTGCATCACAAACAGGTCTAAAGAGGTGATACTTCCCCTCTATGCTGCATTGGTCAGGCTGTAGCTGGAGTACTGCATCCAGTTTTGGGTGCCACACTTGAAGAGGGATATAGATAACCTGGAAAGGGTTCAGAGGAGGACCACCTGTCTAGTTAAAGGCCCACAGGAAAAACCCTATGAGGATGGATTAAGGGATCTGAATCTCTTCAGACTCTGCAAGGGAAGGTTGAGGGGTGATCTTGTGGCCGTCTACAAACTCATCATGGGGGGACAGCAGGAAATAGGGGATACAATGTTTACCTGGGCGCCCATTGGGGTAACTAGAAGCAATGGCCACAAAATGAAGGAGAGCAAATTTAGATTGGACATCAGGAAAAAGTTCCTTACAGGAGGGTTGCCAAAATATGGAATACACTTCCAAGGGAGGTGGTGCTGTCCCCTTCCTTGGAGGTGTTTAAGACGAGATTGGACAAACACCTGGCTGGGGTCATCTGACCCC
>NW_005842908.1:0-10886 GCF_000455745.1 Alligator sinensis | reverse complement strand
ACTCTTTCCTGCCCAGGGCAGGGGGTCGGACTTGATGATTTAATAGGTCACATCCAACCCTAAAATCTATAAATCTATGAGGCTGGAGAGCTGGGCTGGAGGTGAGGTGCACAAGCAAGGGTGCACCAGGTAATCAGCCTTGCCCCTGCCTTCAGGCTCTGGGGGTGCCTGTAGATATGTGGGGATGCTACTCCAACACGCTGTAGTTACAGCACATCAGAGGAGACTCAAGTTGAGTCTGCTGGAGCATGATAATTACTGTGCTACAGCTGCATCTTGTATATTCAGTGTCCCTACACTTCAAAATAGCTGTGGGGGTGCTTTAACTAAAGCTCGTTGAACAAGCTTTAGTAAAATCTTGCTCACCACCATTTAAAAGTGTGGGACACTGGATGCACAAGATGCTGCAAACGCTTTAATTAGGGAAGCTCTTGGAGCTGCTGTAATTAAAGCGCCCCCCCATGTGTAAAGGCATCCTGGGTTATTAGTCTGGTACCTGTCATGCACATGGAATTCAAGCACAAGATGATGCTCAGAAACAGCAGAACCCCTCCCCTCTTCACCTCCTGACCATGGATTTCACACTGGGGCTGCTGATGTTGGGAGCAGAGCCTAGATGTCTGGACTCATTGTCCATTAGTCTTCATTTTTCTTACTTGCTGTTGGTTGCCCTCCCTATAATTATTTGAGTGGTGAAATCTGAAGCTCAGCTGTCATTGGCACAGAGCTTTAAAGGTCTGCATTAGCACTTGGCTAGCCAGAAGTCAGAAGCCTGGGAACATAGATGAAGGCACTTAAACTAGCCTCCTCTCTCATACTGTCAGCAACCCTAGAACCAAGTTGTAGAGCTGTCTTTGGGCCCTATTTAGGGGGCTGTTTTACCCACAGGTGCAGCTGTAACATCACCATGCACACCAGGCCATGCAGTAGTTAGATTTCTGGGGGCATCATGTGGAATAATGCCTGGCATGCTATTGCTTTTATGAGCAGACTCTCTAATGGCACTTCCCATTGTGTGTGCAATGACATAGCTACCCTCTAAAAGTATGGGGGCACCATGGGCAAGGTGCAGTACACTAGCTAGGCTGCATGCACACTTTTAGTCATGTGTGTGGGGCGGGCTCTCACAGCTTCATAATGATGAGCAGGGGCAGGAACAACAAAGGGTGAATGCACTAAACCAATGTCACTAACATGGCACAGTTTCACTGCTGGGGTGTGTGTACATGTCTGGGCGGGGGGCGGTTAGGTTAGAGGCGGTGTTGGCGTGATTGAGGCAGACTGATGTCTGGTAGCATATCCTGCCCTGGGGATTACAGCCATGGGTAGAGAGGCATTGACTGTTTTCCTTTGAATGGCCTCTTTTTCCACCTAGGCAGAATCATTGCAATGGGCAGAGGGCCTAGTGAAGGACCTGAGGCCAAGGGTACTCATGGCATCTTGGGTTGTCTCTTCAAAATCTTGGGCTTGTCCAGGTGGGTGGAATGCTGTAGATCAGCGGTGGGCAATGTTCTTGGGCACAGTGCCAAGAAAACTGCAAGATCTGCTTGTAAGATGTTGGCAGGCCAGGTAAACAAAACAGAAGTGTGTGTGTGTAGGGGGGAGGGGGGTACTTGCCTGGATGCACTGCATATTATTCAAGTTAAAAATCATACATGTTGTTTTTTTACAGTAAATAACCACATTTTCAAAAATATAAAAACCATCTGGTGACAATTAATAAAACGTCATGTACTACAAAACAAAGAGAAGCACAGATGCAGTGACTGAACTAAAGATGCTAATCAACACAGATGCTATATATTCACAGTCATAAAGCTACATGAGCCAAAACGATTAACATCCATAACTTCGAATGGAGATTGAACTCCTAGCGTCTGTGCCCCAAACTCTGGAACCCTCTTTCTTACAATATCAGACATGCTACCTCCCTTACAATTTTTATAGCTAAATTAAATATATTTTAAACAAGGTTTTGAATGGATTTATATAATGTATTTCTGTATTATGTGTCTTGCTTTTTACCACTGAATTGTTTTAGCTAAAATGTATTGTTTTAATTGCACTTTTTTGGTGTTGTTCTGTTTTCTTTTAACTTTGTTAAGTACATTAGGATGTCACTTTGATGTGAATTGTGCTCTATAAATACAAACAATAAACACTGATGAATACTGAAATGCAAACTTTGTACAGTACCTAAATAAACAAGTAAAAATGTTTTAAAATAAATAAAAAATCCTTACTTGTGTCCTCTCAGTGGCTACCTTGGCACTGCTTCTAACTGCTGAGTTTGGAGCTATTAGGCTGGTAGTTGGTTGTCATCAGACACAAACACAAATCAAAATTGTCAGTAGTTAGATGGCTCCTCACAGGAATGACCACGATTTTCATTTGTGAAAACCTGTGTTCACAGTTAAGTAGACCCGAAAGCAGACAGCAAGACAAAAGCTACTTTTTTCATGCAGGCATACTTGTCAGGAAGGGAATACCAACGTGTCGTGATCTTGAGTTGTCACTCGCTTTCATTTTCAAGCTCACCTCACAGTAATTTGAACTTTGATACCCAGATGCCTAAGTTTTGCAAGTCAATCAGTTCCAGTTCAAATCCTTCAATATTCCTCCATTGAAAATACTACAGTTCTATGTCACTTTCCATAGTATTGTCAGGGTTCACAAGGAGTGAAAACATGGGTCCTTTGTCATGACAGTCTTGGAATCATTTTGTGAACTCATCTATCAGCTGTCCCATATATTTGCATATATGCCCAGTGTTCAATTGATGCTGCTCAGAATGGATTTTCAGAGTGGGGAAGTAACAAAAGGTAGAAGTTTTGATATCTTGTCTGAAAACAGACAACTTAGCACAGAAACCTCTTTAGTCTTCATACAGCTGAAGTATGATTTTTCTGTGTCCCTTGTAACTTAGTATTCAGAATAAGTATGATGTGATACCTATCAAAGCGTCAGTTTTGTTAGCCATTTGTCATCAGTAACATCTGTATATGTTTGATCACTTTCTTCTCCAAGAAAGATCTTGAAGGGTTCAAGACATGCAACAAATAGCTTGAGCACATTACCTTGACTCAACCAGCATCAGACTATGTATCACTAAATCTCTGTATGCAGAATCCATATCATTCAAAAGTTCACAGAATCTCCTGTATGTCAAAGAGAAGTGGGCAATCAAAAAGTTAACAATTTGCACAACAGTTGTCATGACTTCATTTAAATCAAAAGACAAGATCTTAGCATACAGGATTTCCTGATTAATAATACAATGGAAATTCATAAGAGAATGTCCAATCTCAGTTTCCAGAAGTTTTACAGATCCAGCTGTTTTACCTGCCATAGTAGGTGCACCATCAGTAGTAACAGAAAACACACTGTGCAGGTTGATCTGTTATTGTGCAAAAAGGCTTTGACAGCATTAAGGATGTTAGTGCCCTTTGTTGTGCTATGCATAGCACTAAAAAAACCCATGTCCTCCTGAACTTCCCCATAGATAAAGTAGTGAACAGTTACAGCAAGACAGGGGATATCATTTATGTATGTGCTTTCATCCAGTGCAAGGCTCATCATAGCACAGGGTTGGTGGTCTTGAGTCATTTGTTACCTAGTACCAGTTGCCCATTCATCTATTTGCCTTTGAACAGTCCTGGCTGACAATGGCATTTCTTCAATACAAGCAATGATGTCCTTCTTGTTTCAAAATTGTGAAAAAGTACCTCAGCACAGTTTCAAAAAGCATTTCTAATTACAAACTTAGAAAAGCTGGTCATCTGTTTTAAAAAAAAGAATCAATAGCTTTTCTAATGCACTCACATTTGTGTGGTTCATTGATTCCAGAAAATTTGGCTTTGTGCTTGGTTGTGAAATGGCACTGGACACTGGAAGTACAAG
Source organism: Alligator sinensis (assembly GCF_000455745.1). Taxonomy (NCBI): domain Eukaryota; kingdom Metazoa; phylum Chordata; order Crocodylia; family Alligatoridae; genus Alligator; species Alligator sinensis. The sequence goes on along the minus strand of NW_005842908.1, from coordinate 6,986 downwards.
ATGCCACACTTTCACAGCACAGGCTACAAACAACACGATCCCCTTTCTGGACAAAACCATACAGTTTTCTCCACACTGAGTGAAGCTTTCAAATACCTGACTTGTTTTTTTTACTATCCATAGTTACATGAATGACACGTGCTCCTGGAGGCTGGGGGTGGGGGCACGGCGACCGCCCGCAAGCAGCAGAGGGGCCGTGGTGGCAGCGAGTGGGGAGCTCCCACAGGCAACTGCAGCTGTGTCAGCACCCGGGGTGGGGGGACAATGACTCGCAGATGCCGCCGTCAGTGGCGGTGGAGGGGGTGGGAGGTGGCGAGCAGAGACTGCCCACAGGCGCCACTGGCACCGTCAATGGCACTTCTGTCAGGGGGTGCACTGCCAATCTCAGGGGGTGCACATGCACCCTCTACGTGTCACCAATGCATCGTTAAGTACATGTAGGCCTCCTAACTGTAAAATTTCCTGAAGTTCATGTGCAAGTACTGCAAGATGCTTCAACAATATTGTATGTAACAGACATTCAGACTTTTTTATGCAGGAGATACACAGATTGTGTAGTGCAGGACTCTCAAGCTTTTTTTGCTGGAATCTCATTTGAAAACATTTCAGCCTGTGGTGAACCCCTGCTCCCCCTCCACACATTTGTTAATAAAACATAACACACATTACATGGAGTTCCATGACTTTTATACAATACTAGCCAGGTGCCTGTCATGAATGATGGATTTCAAAGGAGTTTTTACATGGCCGCCCCGAAGGGTGGCTCTGCCCCTACCCATTCTGCTGGCCCTCACTACCAAGCCACAGCCCCACCCCCCAGCCCTGCTGCTGCCCCGCACTCCCAGTCACCCTCCCTCTGCTCCCACGAGTGGAGCAAAGGGAAATCCTGGACATTTGGGCAGATTTATGAAAACCTGCCCAGATGGAGACAAGATGGCTTAAAAAGCACGGGGACATGTCCGGGGAAACCCAGAAGTATGGTAACCCTATCTATTCCTTTTAGCTCTACTAATTAGCTATATTCCTCCCTCTGCCTGATTTCAAACAAGGCCTTAGACCCAGGGCCCAACACCCCAAGGAAGTGCTTAGACAGCAAGGTCCTGACACTAGTGTAGAGCTAGTGCCCCCCGCGTTCCCAAGTCACAGTCCCCTGCTCCCACCCCAGTGCCCCTCACTCCCAACCTGCAGGCCCCTGCCCACCCAGCCCTGCCGGAGTGTCCCCAGCTGTCTCTGTCCTGCCCGGAGCGCAGTGGCTCTGATTCATACAGGCAGCAGCGAAGCGTGTCCACTCCGTGGAGGGAAGAGGAGGGGAGGTTTGTGGTACCCCCACCTTGAGATAGGGCTACAGTGCCTTGTGCACAGCCTGGCCAGGACCCCTTCCCCCTCCGCCTCCTCCCCCGCAACCCAGGCAGTGTCTTGTGGCTGCTCAGCCCCTCCAAGTACAGGCACTGGTGCCTGCGCTGTTGCCCGGCCACGGAGCACCCCACCCTTTCCCCTGCTGGAGGGACAGGCATCCCTCCCTTCCCCCCTGCCATGTTCCAGCTGCATTTCCCGCTCCCCCTGCCCTGACCAAATGTCTGGGATTTTGCTGTGCTCTGGGGGTGGGAGACGAGGAGGTGATCAAAGCCAGCAGGAGCACCACACGGGTCTGCTGCCCCCAGCCAGGTCCATGTGTGCTCCCTGCTGCCTCCAATCACCCTCCCCCTGCTCCCATGAGTGGAGCAAAGGGAAATCCCGGACATTTGGGCAGATTTATGAAAACCTGCCCAGATGGAGACAAGATGGCTAAAAAAGAGCGGGGACATGTCCGGGGAAACCCAGAAGTATGGTAACCCTATCTCGGTTGAGCAAAAGTGTTACAGACAGAAAGACAAGCAGATAGATTAGGCCCTTTATTATATTAGAATTATTTAGGTGAAAAGGGCAAGATTTCCTCACTCCTTTCCACAATTTAACAAGTGATTAAGTGGTACTTTCCTTCTTTTGCTCTACAGACCTGAGACTGTTATCCCTTTGTTGACCATATAGTTTTACTGCAGTAAAACCTCAAGTCTGAAACAACCTTTCTGAAAACGGCTGTTGTGCCAAGCAAAATATCTTTATGTGCCATGCTTTGGCACACATGCCAAGGGTTGCTGACCCCTGGATTGAAGGATAAAGGTGCTCAGGAGGGTTGAGAGCTTCTAAGGGGCACAGCATTGGAAGCCCAAGAAGAAACTGTGCCACCAAAATGGAAGCACAAGAAGAATGGCAAAAGACCAATGTGGCTGCACAAGGAGCTTCTAAAATGCCTCAAATGCGAAAGGGAAACATACAGAAACAAACATACAGAAGAATGGACAGGTCACCAAGGATGTGTACCAGGAAATAGCAAGAATCTGCAGGGACAGAATCAAGAAGGCAAAGATAATGAATGAGCTGTACCTGATAAAGGCGATCAAAGACAACAAGAACAGGGTCTATAGGTATGTTGGCCAGAAAAGAAGAACCAAGGAAGCTGTAGGTTCTCTGTTAACCAGCTGGGGGAACTCTTAACCAAAGATGCAAAGAAGGTGGAGCTATTCAACAGCTACTTTGCCTCAGTCTTCACAAAAAATTAAGCTTCCAGACACCTAACAGAGGTGGATTCTTAGCTGGATAAGGAATTGGGAAGCTGAGGGAGGAGATAACGAAAGAGATGGTCAGAGACATTTTGATGGTTCTGGATGAATTCAAGTCAGCAGGGCTGGGTGAGCTTCATCCCAGGGTCCTGAAGAAACTGGCAGTGAAAATCTTGGACCCATTGTCAATGATCTATGTGAAGTCATGGGAGACAGGCTGAGTACCGAGGACTGCAAAAAGGCCAATGTAAAAAAAGGCAAGGAGGAGAACTCAGGGAACTACAGACTGGTTAGCCTCACCTCAATACCTGCGAAGTTACTGGACCATATCCTAAGGCAGTGTTTCCTAATCTTTCCCAGCCCAAAGCACACTTATATTAATAAAAATTTTCCATGGCACACCTGTTAAGGTAGTATTCCCCATCCTCATACTTATGAGCTCATTGTAGCTCATTGTTGTGGCAAAATTCTGTGGCACATCTGTTCATTTCTGATGGCATGCCATTGTACCACAGCACACTGGTTGGGAAACACTGTCCAAAGGAAAGCCATTTGCTAGCCTCTGGAGGAGAAAAGGCTGATCACAGGCAGCCAGCATAGATTTATGAAAAATAAATAATTTCAAACAAATCTGATCTCCTTCTTTGACAAAGTAACTACTTGAGTGGATGAAAGGAATGCTGTGGATATAGTGTGTCTGGGCTTTGGCAAGCCTTTTGACCAGGTCCATCATGACCTTCTCATAAACAAACTGGAGAAATGTGGGCTGAGTAAAACTGCCAGAAGGGGGATGGATAGCTGGCTCAATAGCCACAAGCAAAGGGTAATTATTAACTGGAACATGTCAGAAGGGCAGGAAGTTTGGAGTAGAGTCCCACAGGGGTCTGTCCTTGGCCTCGTGCTGTTCAACGTGTTTATTAACAACTTGGATACTGGCACAGAATGTTTCTTAAACAACTTGGCAGAAGACACAAAATGGGGAAGGTTTGTGAACATGCTGGAACACAGGGGCACGATTCAGAAGGATCTCGACATATTGGAACGTTGGGCTAGAGCCAACAAGATGAAGTTCAATATGGAGAAATGCAAGTTGCTACATCTCAGTAGATATAATAAAAAATTAAATATTATAAAAGCCTTAATCTGTCTGTCTGTCTGTCTCTCCATAATGCTTTATTTGTGCTCTGATTGGCTGACTGAAACAGCCAATGAGAGTGCAAATAAGTGTTCGGACAGGAGGGGGTGGTGTGGTGGAGTGCCGCCATGATGGCAGGGGCACGGGATGGAGCTGGGGGTAGGGGGCGGGTAAGCCCAGCTTTGCTGGCCTTGCCCTCCCCGCTCTGCTCCCTGGAGGTGGAGGCAATGGAGCAGATGGCATGTGGCGGGGGGAGGGAAGGGCGAGGCCACCAGTGCTGGCCTCGGCCTGCCCCTCCCCACTTCTGTCATCGCTGCCTGCAGGGTCAACGTGGGCCAACGCGGCTGTGGTGGGGGGAGGAGCGTGCCTGATGTAGGGGGGGGAGGAGTGGGCCTGGGCCCGATGCAGGGGGGAGGAGGAGCAAGCATGAGGGGGGGGAGAAGCCGGCCCACTGCAGCGGTGGGGGGAGGATCAGTGGGCCCAGCCCAGCCCGATGCAGCCCAACATAGCAGTGGTGCAGGGAGAGGGGCTCCTCCTCCCTTCAGGCCTGGGCCCACTCCTCCTCTATCCCCCTCCCCCACATCGGCCCTGAGGCCTGTCCCCCAGCTGCTGCTGGGTTGGCCTGGGCCCACTGCTCCCCACCCTCCCCATTGCGGTGGCCTGGCTTCTCCCTACCCTAAGGCCCAGTCCTCTCCTGCATCGGGCCGGGCTGGGTTGGGGGGAGTGGGCCCGGACTCCAAGCAGCAAGAGGAAGGGGGAGCAGGCCCAGACCAGGGGTGGGGGCATAGAGCTCCATCCCCACCTGCTCCCCCGCCATCATTCTTGACAGGCAATTGGCTATTACATATATAAAATGGAGGACACCACAATGGAACGGCACCACAATGGAAAAGGACTTGGGAGTCTTGGTAGATCACAGACTCAATATGAGCCTTCAGTGTGATGCAGCCACACAAAAGGCTAATGCAGTTTTGTGATACATCAACACAAGCATTAGGTGCAAGACATGGAAGGTGATACTCCCTCTACTGTGCACTGGTTAGGCCTCATCAGGAGTATGGTGTGCAGTGCTAGGATCCACATTTTAAAAAGGAAGCGGAGAAGTTATAGAGGGTTCAGAGACGGGCAACAAAGATGATCAAAAGCTTGGAAAGCAAATCGTATGAGGAGATGCTGACAGAGCTACTCATCATCAGCTTGCAGAAAAGGTACTTAAGAAGGGACATGATAGCAGTCTTCAAATACTTGAAGGCTGCCAGAAAGAAAAGGGAAAGCACCTTTTCTCTTGCTGCAGAGAGGAGGACGTGGACCAGGAGCTTGAAGTTCCACAAAGTAAGTTTAGATTGGCTAACTGGGAAAACTTCTTCCCTGTTAGAATACTGAGGCAGTGGAACAAACTACTTAGGGTAGTTGTGGAGTCTCCATCAGTGGAGGTGCTCAACACAAGGTTGAACAGCCTCTACTCAGGGGTGATCTAAGTGTAGCTATGCCTACTTTCCACTACTGGTATGTCCTATGCTTCTGGGCACTGCTAGTTGCCCCTGTGACTATACTGCCCCCCATTTCCTACTACCTGTGTCAAGGTATTTTTAAGCCTTACTCAGAAGCCTTGGGTGTTGACTACTAGGCTGGAGACTTTTACTGGGATGCACTAATGCTCCTGCTAGGACCAAAACTAGAGGTTTCTGGATAGAAGTCTTGTTCCTCTGTTCAGGGTCAGACTGACAATCATATTTGGGCTAAGGAAGGAATTTAACCTTATGGTTAAATTTGTATGCATTGTGGAGGATTTTGCCTTCCTCTACTCAGGACCTCTTCAGCATATATGGCGTATATTGGCAGTATTTCATAGAAGCAGGATGTTGGCTGCTATGGTTCCTGTGCTTTACCTGTGGCAGGTTAGGGTGTTAGGTCTGTGTTGTGTCAAGGTGGGAGTAGTTTTATGTAGAGTTTAGATTATGGTTTGTATGGGATGGTTTGTATAGAGCCGATCCTGCCTCTGGCAGGATTAGATGACCTCTGGAGGTCTCTTCCAGTCCTACTTCTCTATGATTCTATTACCTTGGGCAGGGCGAAGCACAAAGCTGAGGGCCCTCATCCCCTCACCCCCAAGAAAGCCTAGCCCAAGGTCTTACTACAATCACCCCTCAGCCCTGGACAGGGACCAGAGAAAGCCTAAGACCCTTCCTCCCTTCTCCCCAAAGCCCTGGGTAGGGCAATATAAAGCCTTGTTCACCCTCCCAGCTCTGATCAGGGTATGGCACAAGGCCTCACTACCCGAGCCCCCCGGGATTAGGCAGTGGCAGGCACAAGGCCTAGTCTCCCCCAACCCTTCAGCTCTAGGCCTAGCTTTACCCTATGCCCAGCACAAGGCCCCTGTCTTTAGCTGAGACAGGTCCCAGCAGTAGGCTAAGGTCCCCCAAACCCTGAACCCTGGATGAGCCCACACAAGTCCCATTTAAGCTCTATGAGCTGGGTTCCTACACAGAACTCAGGCACCAAACTGCCTCTCTAGGTACTGTGAAACTAACCTATGGGAATAAAAGGGCTTATTGGGGCACTGTGAGTAACCACCTGAGCTCACATAGCCATTCCCCCCAACCCTCTTGATCAGAGGCAGAAACATAACAGAAATAAGCACAGAGCTGTTACACTGTTAGGAGGAACATACAGCAGCACTGAAAAATATAGTAGCAAAAGACAATAGGGCAAAAGCTTTTAGGGTGGGAAGTCAATATGTGAAGAATGAGAATGGCTGGCTGGGATCTGGCCCATGGGTGACATGGAGTCCCTGAATCAGGTGACTCCTGTCCCACCAGAGTCCACATGAGCACGGGAAGGCCCTCATATGAAAGAGCCAAAAAGGGCTCCACAGGGAAAGACCCCATTGGGGATACATCACAGCCCCCCAGCAACCCCATAGTCGGGACCCACACATGACGCCTGCCAGTGGAGAGCCCCTGAGAATCAGGGGCACCAGAGGAAGGAGGAAAAAGGGGGGAAAGTCAGAAACTCCAGAAACTCTAATGCTCAGGAGTAAATAGCTCAGCGTGGGGGCACTGGAGCCCTGCCCCACCCATGCTGAGATGCTTAGTTGGTCATTTTGTATTTGTATTAGCCTTTTCATTCTGACTACAGTATCATATAGCCAGCAGCTACAGATAGGACACTACATGGCTTCATGCCAATCAATCACGTTGAACCCTCAAACGCATCCTGAGATCCACTGTAACACCTGAGAGGGAAGGGGT
>NW_005842907.1:585891-588577 GCF_000455745.1 Alligator sinensis | reverse complement strand
AGACTTGATAGTCCACTTTTCTGACCCAGACTTGAGGGGAGGGGGGAGAGACGCAAATGTGCGCATGCACACAAGTGCATGGACGGTTGGCAAGCAGCTCACAGTAACTCAGGTAAACTGAGTCGCATATAATATGTCATTAACATAATGCAAAAATAATACGTTCTCCACCTGGCTTTTTTCTTACAATGTGTGAACATTGCTCCAGACAGGATTATGCTGTTTTTTGCTGTGTTGTGATGCACAGTGCTAAATTTTATGTTGCCCTTCAGTGTGTGTGTGCGTGTGCGTGTGTGCATGCATGCACACGCTTCTTTGGGACTGCAGCCTGCGAACTTCCAAAGCAAATAGTCCTCGTGCCTGGCTGATCTTAGTAGCAACTTTGCCCACACAGGACAAATATTTAACAGAAAGGTGGACAGAGGCACTTGAACAACTTCACCCGAGGAAGGGGGCACAGCGTATACACGCACAGTAAAACTGATCCTATGCATGGATTCCCATTGAGAAATGGTTAGGGTGGGATTAAAGTTCAGAAAATGTATCTGACATTTACGATTAAAAAAAACAACCTTTATGTGGGTGTTGTAATTATTCCAAAATTAAGCGCTATAAATACAGGAAACTAGACTTAAAGTTCAGTAGAAAACCAGACATGCTGAGGAACCCTGCCCACTTCTCATAATTTCACTATTCAAGCCGTGGGTTAGAGAACAAAGAGATGGGCCTTCCTAGAGAGTTCACTTTCTTGCTAAATCCATACCTGCTGTTGCATTGAAAATCAGAAGAGACCGTTGCAGTGGCCTAGTCTGACTTCTGCTCACCCAGGCCACCCATTTCTTTCTGTTTTAAGCCCATAAACTCTATATTGATGTATAGAATAACCTTAGAAGATGCACGGTCTTGATTTAACGACTCCAGATGATGAAGAATCTGCCAGACCACTTGGTAAGTCGTTTGAGTGGATAATTATCCTCACTGTTCAGAATTCATGCAGTATTTCTTGTCTGAATTTATCTGGCTTCAGCCTCCACGCACCAGATCTTGCTCTGCCATTTTCTGATAGATTAAAGAGCGCTCACCTACAGAAGTCTCCTCCCCACGCCAGGTGTTTGACTATGATTAAGTCCCCTCTTAATTTCTTGTGGATAAAGAAAGTAGACTGAGCTTCTTTAAGTCTCTTATTATAGAGTTTATTTAATTCTGCCCTGTACTGATGACATTCAATAATCATAAATCCAGATTTTGGTACACGTTAGTGTGTGTTGTCTTGGATTACTTGAACTTGATTTTTAAACACACTTTAAGATTTTTCATATATTTTTCCTCCCGGTGTCCTTACAGGGCAGAGCTAAGGTTGTCTGGGTCACTTAACTGCACTGTCATATCTTCATGTGCTTGGATTTATTTAAACTTCTTTCTGTTTCCTGGGTTGGTAATACTTGTTGTGAGGGGCAAAGTCTCTCTCCTTTGTTTTTAATGCTCTGTGAGCATACCTTTTGCTTGGCATTTTCTTGGAATTTATTAAAGGTGTGGTGAAAAAAATAAGCCGAGCCCCCACAAAAACTGCACGGGACATTTCTAATGAAGCTCTTTAGCAGGGGTAGGCAACGGTTTTTGGCCAGAGTGCCGAAAAAGCCACCGTGTCTACCTTGGAAGTTGGTGGCGTGCCGGCATGGCAGAAAAACAAAGCGAGGGTGAGGGAGGGGGTACACGGCAGGACGTGCTGCGTATTAGTGTAGCGAACTATTGTTGTATGTAAAGTAAGGGTTTTTAAATGCTTAAGGAGCTTCACTTAAAATTAAATTAAAATGCAGCTCTTACCAGTTTAGTGTGCTCCTTGCCCTTGCTTTTCTGGGGCTGGGGCTGGGGCTGGGGCGGGGAGGCAGCTGGGGCCTGGGCAGGCAAGCAACATTTTCCCTCCAGGTGAAGGAGAGGATGTGCACGCTCGCATGTGCGTGCCAATTTAAAATCTTGCATGCCACCTTGGGCACACGTGCCATAGGTTGCCAGCCCCTGCTCTGTAGGATCAGCCCTCAATCCTTTCTTATAATTTTAGCTTTTAGGGTTAGACTCCGGTATGCTCGAGCAGCAAAGGCAGCTGGAACGGACTGGCCGGTTCTGCTGGATTTATGGCTGCTCCGTATTGCCGGAAGAGCAAAAGAGCAGTAGGTTCATACAACGGTTTCCCCTTCCACGGTGCAGGCCTCCGGCATAGCCCTGCTCACGCTTTGCGCCTTACTTCACTCCGGCACAAGCAGATCTCCCGTCTCCCCTCCTTCTTGCCCTGAGTAGATGCGGTGCAGTTGGAAGTTTTCGTAAAATAAATATTTAACATGAGGGGTACTTCATTCTTGATAACTGAATGGTTCTCCTTCAGCTGAAGTGGGAGCTTAATATTTTACCCTTCAGGGGAAGCCAGCGAGGCTGAAAGCCTCCTCCATTACCTATTGTTTTCGGAGGGCAGGATCCACAAGCCTGTAGCCACTGCTTTGTGTTCTTCCCAGGGCGTGTGCGAGGCCAAGCTTGCCTCAGTGCAGACAGTGGCTGTGTACACACGTTCAAATAATGTGGGAGAATTCGCCCAGGTATGTTTTCCAGGTAGAAAAACTTACCCCGAGGCAATCCACGCGGGTTGCCCTGCTCTCGGTGCTTCCCTTCGCACGCCCACAGACCCAGGACTCCT
>NW_005842907.1:560937-585660 GCF_000455745.1 Alligator sinensis | reverse complement strand
TCTTGGACTAACGTGCATCTCGGAAAGAGGCAGTGCCGCGAGCCAGGGGATGAGGAGCGGAGTCCGGCAGGAGACTTCAGGCGCACTGGCACCGGCCTCGGCCTCGGCTCTCCTCCTCGTGCGCAGGTCTTGACTTCTCTCACGGCGTTGCGGGCCCGCGGGAGGGTGCACGGAAGGGGGAAGTGGGTTGGGACATGGGTAGCACTTGGGAGAGGTTTCTGGTCGCGGTAGATGGATCCCCCACACAGGATCTTTGTGTCTGCTAAACCTTGCTGGCACAGGTCACTTGGACTAACGTGCATCTCGGGAAGCAGCAGTGCCGCGAGCCAGGGGATGAGGAGCGGAGTCCAGCAGGAGACTTCAGGCGCACTGGCATCGGCCTCGGCCTCGGCTCTCCTCCTCGTGTGCAGGTCTTGACTTCTCTCACGGCGTTGCGGGCCCGCGGGAGGGTGCACGGAAGGGGGAAGTGGGTTCGAGCCCAATACTGCCCTTTCTTTAGGTTGGTTTCTGTGGTTTTTCAGGGTTCCTTTTCACGTGAGCCTGTTCTAGCCCCCAGGTATTAGGAAGCCGAGGTTTAGCACCTAAAGGAAGGATGCCCACGGTCTTGTCTACATGGGGCGCGTGTTGCGCACAGAGGCGAGGGTGCAAGTGTACAACATGCACCGACGCCCTGTGCGGAGGCTGGTAGTCCGCTGTGGGCAGCGTGCCTTCATGTGAGGTCTCTTGCTCCGCTTAGAAAGTGGAATAAGCTCCCCTACACTCGGCGCACACCAGGCGCTTCCCGGCGTAGACCAGCCTGAAGCATCCTCTGTCCTCGATGCTGTGCCGCCCTCGCACGCGGTTCCCTCTTGGCAGCACTGTGTTTCAAGGAACAGGCTCACACCTGGGACCCTGAGACCAGGCTCTTTCTTTGTTGTCCTTGATCCAAAATATGCTTAATGGTTGAAAAAGAAGGGCAAGGGATATATGAGGAGGATCTCTGGGAAGGAGGAGTGGGAGGGTTTCAGGCCGTCTGAAAAACTGCTGGGTACAGATTGACTTGGGAGACTGTAAAGGGGATGCTTCAGAGAGCCGTGAACTCTGCGGGGGGTCCAGCCCTCACCCGCCCACTTCGATCCCAGGGTTACAGGGGTTCAACGGGGCCCTGTCCCCGTCTCCCCCAAGCTGTCCTCTGAAGTCAGGGCTCTAACCCCTTAGGTGGGCAGGGTGGCCGACCCAGACTTTGTTCTGCTTTACTTCCGCTTTACGAACGTGGGGCTGGAGGGGTCCTCCTGGGTTGTCGAGTCTCGTCCCGGCTAGCACAGGCAGGAGTTTGGCTTCCTTGAGCCGGGAAGTCAGAGGCAGGGCACAGAAACGTCCCCTTCCAGTCAGCACTTCCCCACGTGGTCTGTTTGCCATCCGGGATGAGTCCGTCCACGGCTGCTGCTCCGCTCCGGGAGCTGGAGACCTGTCTCTCAGCAGACGAATGCAGCCTGGAGCTGGGGCCGGGAGGAGGAGCGGTGCGACCTGCAGCCTGGCTGCGAGAGGGCAGGCGGGTTGCTTGCTCTCCCCCGCGGCAGCAGCGGTGTTCAGCTGGAATCTCCCCCCGGCGCTTCCCGCGGACTGAAGACTTCTGCCACGTGCCCGGCACGTTACAGGCCCCGAAGTGATGATGCTGGCTCAGCAAAACCTTGCAGTGGGAAAGGCGGGCCCCGGTGATTGAAGCTCTGTGTTATTGGCCTCGGGCTGTCTCATCCTGCAGGAGGAAGGGAGGTGCAGAGCTACTCCGTGCGTTTCTGTTCGGACGATGGTCCTGGCCTCTGGACCATCGAAGATCCCGTGACACCCTTCACAAGACCAGGAAAAAAGCAGTCGGCTTGGACAGCATGCCCACGCTAATGGCATCCCGCCTACTCGAGAGAGAGAACGAACGGCAGGGGAGATTTTTCCTTGTAACCCTGTGTGTCTGCAAGCTGTTCTAGCAGTGTTTAATTTACCATGAAGGAGGCTGCATTTCAGAGGTGGGGAGAATGCGCTCTCCATGTATTTTTAATTTGAGAACACAAGTGTTTTTGTCATCCCTTTGCAGCCCTTTGGCATACTTCTTCTTTAAAGTATTTTCCAGAATACCTGTTGACTCTTCTCAGCACCTCCAGAGGACGTGCCTGTTTTTCAGAGCGTGAAACTCAGGCCTAGAGGTGAAGTGTCGTGTTAAACAGGACAGTCGGAGCTGTTTCCACGGGCATCTCTAAACCACTGCTGATGGGCGCCAGGGGAGATAACGAACAGGGACAGATCGCTCTCAGTATACCTTCTTCATGTGGTCTCCCTCTACAGCATCCGTCCTGGCCACCGCTGGAGGCGGGACACCGGCCTGACCCCGTGTGACACTTGTTATGTTCCTGCTCCGAAGGCAGAGAGGGGGCAAATTCAGAACTGGGATAAGATTTCAGGTGTAGGTCATAGGCTCAGGCCACAGTCTTCTCAGCACCAACCTGATCTGGCCTTCAGAGCTCCAGCCCTCTGCCACTGACGAAGAGTGTTTTAGTCTGGTATTTGGGGATGGCTCGCAGTGCCCGGTGCCCTCCCCAAGAAGGGCACAGCACCACTAACCAGTGGCAGTGACAGACTGGGACATGGGTTATGTGTCCCCTTGGTAGAAAAGTGTGCGCTGGCCCTGCTCGGTGCTGGCTGGTAAAGGCAGCTGTTTGCCTGGACTCACTGGGCGCCTATACACGTGCAGCGAGGCTGCTCTGCCCTCAATTGCAGCACGTTGGAGCAGACTTGCCTAATCGCGTCTGCTAGAGCACGGTAATTACCACACTGCAGCAGACTCCAGTGTCTCGCGTATCGACATCGCTGCGCTGAAAAGTGGTGGCGGGGCCACGTTAACTAAAGGTTGTTCGATGAGGTTTAGTTAAAGTGCCCCTGTCACCACGTTTCAGCGGCATCGGAGATGCTGATACACGAGATGCTGGTTGTCAGCCAACGTTTGGTCTCGGTTTCCTTTGGACAAGGCCCCAGCACATACGGCGGGGCCTGAAACCACCATGGATCAAAGGGACAGCACAAAAAGGCACCGAGGACGCGGTGACCCCAGGCGTGCTGTCGCTTCCCCTGCTCCCCACCTTGACTTCTTTCCATGGGTGTGCACTGCTGAGACGCTAGTCCGGTGGTTAGACCCGTGTCTGCTCTGTGCTTCAGAAGTGGTTTCCTTTTGCACCCAGTCTGTCGAACCCTTGCAGAGAGGTTTTCCAAAGACTTCATCCTCCAGCTTCTCTCCCCCCTCTTAGTCTCTTGGCTGCACTGTGTTACGGATTCAGCTTCTCCACCCTTGAGACACGGGCTTGTTTTGTGCGTCTATCAGACCTGGTCACGTGGGGTTAGGAAGCAGAAAACCCCTGGCCCAAGGAGAGCCTTGGTTGACCTTCCCCATGGACGGGTTTGGAGACGCACGCTTCATGCCCCCGGACTCCAGTGCTGGAACCCCAGACCCCACGTCGGAGTAACGGGGGGATCAGGGATGTCAGACCTGGACCTCTCCTGGCCTCTCCAGCAGGCTGTATCATGAGTGGTATCAACGAGCCCATGACAGGGATCTGTGTGAAACATCCCCCGTTGCAGCTGTTACATCCCTTCGCGTCCTTGCATCTCCACGGCACGGGCTGCTAACTGCAGAGTGCTCAGGACCACCTCGTCCCAGCACAGCCCTGTGGTCCCGTATGGGCCAGGACTTGTCACGCTACAAAGCTCGACCCCGCACCTGACAGCGTGCCGAGACTCCGCTGAGGCTGCACGACCTACCCGCACACAAATGTATTCCCTGCACTCTCAGGTATTAGACTAAATGATATAAGAAGACAGACCCCAACATCGTTCCTAGCAGAGATGACAAAAATCACCTGCTCCACCGGCTGTTAACTGAAGACCTGCACACGATGGAGGCCTAAGAGGCTTCAGAGTCATAAACCGTTCGTACGTGAAGCCCACGAGCTCCTGGAAGAGACTGAGGATGCTGAACCAAACCTGCGGGCAGCAACAGTGGGCTGATCACTGGGAAAGGGCAAACCCACTCCTACGGCTTTTATACCAATGCCAAACAGTTCCCCACTGGGCACGGGCTTGGCAGAGAAGTGTGGGACAGACCGAGAGCAGATTCAGGCTGGACATCAGGAGGCACTGCTTCAGTCAGGGCGGCCGGGAGCTGGAACCAGCTTCCAAGGGAAGTGGTGCTGGCTCCTACCCTGGGGGGCTTTGAAAGGAGGCTGGATAATCACCTCGCCGGGGTCGTTTGACCCCAGCTTCCTTTCCTGCCATGGCAGGGGGTCGGACTTGATGATCTGCTCAGGTCCCTTCCCACCCGACCTACTGTGAAACTGAGATCGGAGACGGACGCTTCAAAGCAACACTTCACAGGATGAACATCTTAGACAGCCCCAGGTGAACGACCAGCGCAGCACTTCACCGAAAGCGGCAGTCTTTCCAAATGCCCCGACGGGGCTGATGGAGTCCGCGCGTGAGCGATAACACCGGACGGGGGCTCAGGGATTTGGACGTTGGTCTCTGACGCCACGTGACAGAGGGAGCTCCAGCAGCTCTGTGAGCTGCAGCCTTTACCGTGCACACAAACCTGAGCCTTTGAAGAGTATTTCTTCAAAGGGAGCGAAGTCTGAGCAGCGGAGCGTCTTGCTTTGGTGGCATGTGCACACATGCTGCTTTCTGGTCGAGAAGGCAAGGTCGGAGAAAGGCCCCTGGCGCTGAGTGGATGACGAGGGTGGGGACGCTCTGGTTCTGGTGGGAGCGCAGCCGGCAGGCGTGAGCTGACCCCGAGGGAATTTGGGCTGCTGCGGACACGCGTTACCCGCCCTGTAGAAGTTCTCGACTCCCCTCTTCATCCAGGAGTCTTACAGGACCTCCTAGATATCCTGGCCTGGGCTTGGGTTTCGAGCACTTCAGCAGTAGAGGCTGAGACCTTGGATTTGATTCAGTGGTCTGACAGGAGTGTCCTCTGGCTCTAGCCCACAGAGGTGCGATACCTGGCCTGCAGGCCTGCTCTTGGTTAGGAAGACCCAACTTTGGATCCTGCTTCAAGGGCCAGAAATTCAGCGGCAGGGTGAGCAATGGCGGCATGAACCCCACGGCTGGTCGGTGCTGGCTCCCGGGGAGCTGACGCTACTGCTGCTCACCCTGCCGCTGGAGTTGGGTTGTCCAGCCCGTGACAAGCCCTGCAGCCCAGGTCTGGCCCACAGGGCCAAGCAGGTTTGACACCTGGTCTATGAGCATGCAGTGTGGGGAGAGCAGGACAAATTGGATGCGCTTCCAGGCACCGGTGTTGCCAAGATGGGCTCTAGTTGGGCCCTCCTGACATGCGAGTACGTTGCAGCGCTGCGCTGCAGCCGGGTGGTGGGGATACCCCGGCCTCAGTCACTCGTGCTGCCAAGTGCCAGGATCGGACGCGGTCTTGCAGTCAGGACGGTGCGGGGTGCGGATGTCGGGAAGCGCTGCCCCCAGATGCTCCTGTGCGAGCTGCGCAGCGGGTAGGACGGCAGAGGAAGCATACCTGCGCGCCGGTGCTTGTGCGTGCAGCCCTGGTTGATAGCCGTGTAGGAGGGGTCGTGTCCTCCCTCCCTCTCCGCGATATTGGCGTTCTTCGATTTATGGAGAGAGTAAAAATGTAATAGTCTGGTGTACTGGTGCTACTGTAGGGCTATCTGTTGGGATTCACTAAAGTACATTGCTGTAGGAAGTTATAAAGAAACTATATGAAAACAAGGAACTCTTCAGTCTCTCATAGCACTTGTAGCTTCTCTTGAGATAGATGAAACAATAAATACTGAGAAAGTGAAGTAAATCTGGGCCCACAGTATTGTATTAAATAAAATGAGTTCAGTGCAGTTGGCTGTGCCTGGCTCTGGTTTCTCATATGGAGCATTATTGCACTGACCCGCTGTTGCGAAGTGTCAGAGTCCGCAGGAATCTCCTGCAGGTACTCAGACAGCCATTTGATCACAAAGGCAGTGTCTTGGCATAGTCCTAGAGGGTCTGAGAAAGGGCATGCCTTTCATATTGTGCATACAGTTCTGCTGCATAGCTTTCAACCAGCATGATCAGGCAATGCTGCTAGTGAATGGAGAACACAACAGTCCCATAGCGGGAGAGGCAAGCGACTCTGCCCTGCTTCATCTTCCTCTGATTCCCCTTGATCAAGCAAGAGGTTGAAATGACATTTTAGAGCTGACTTCTGGCTCCAGCTGTGTTTCCTGTCAGTTGTTGCTTGGCTCCAGCACATGGCGTTGGGATTCCTATTATTCCTTAAACCAGCGTACAGTTCAGGAGCATCTCATCACTGATGCTCCTTTTCTACTGATGCTCTGTCGTTCCTTGACCCGAGTCTCCTGTAGTAGTCCAGTGTGTTACCTCGCTGCTTTTTTCCTAGCCTGCTTCCCTTTGTGCTTCAGCTGGACTGGTCCTTTTGCTGCGTGTCTTTGATCTCTTCCTCTTGGCTTGGATTCGTGTAAGCAACTCCTTCTCAGAGTTCAGGGGACACGGGCACTCGTGATACCTGCGCCCTGCGGCACCTCCTCGGTCGTTTTCGGAAGGGCGTTTCAGGGGCGCTCTGCTGCCGGGAGGGCCGCTCGCTGGTAGACGTGCAGCTGGTTCCCAGGTATAATTGCAGGTCGCTTGGGGCGGTTTAGTGCTGCAGAGGGAAGGTGCCGGGCTTTGAACATTTTTAACTGAAAGGAGTGAAATAATGGGGACTATTTACCTTGGGGGTAGCGGGATAAATAAGGAGGGATATGGTAAAATGTGTGTGTACAAGGCATGTCTAATGTAATCCATCCCCTGTCACACCTGCCCAGCATCCACCTTCATTGGTGTAGGTGTGCCAGAGGATACACCGCTGACTGTTTTATTTAATAACCACTCGTGGATTTGTCATCCGAGAGTGCCTGGCTGTACGATCTGCCCCGACGACCGCCTGTGCCAGTGCGTTCCTCAAGTTAATTATGTGCTGTGTAAACAAGGACTTGGATTCAAAATGCTGAGATTTGGTTGAATGAGAGCCGTGTCGTGGCAGCCAAAAATGGGCTAGAGCAAGACCGAGGGTAATGACGAATAGCAGAGATGTCTAGACGGTACAAAACTGGGTGGTAAGACCAGTTTTCATTAACAGCTCCATTAATGAACTAGAGCAGAAGAAGGAATAAGCAGCATATGGATGAAATTCCTTGATGACAGTAAATTGACAAGGACAGAAAAATGATTTGAAGCAACGTAAGAGATTGCAACAAATGGGCAGAAAAATAAGAAATGAGATGCAGCATCTATAACGAAGACGTTCAGTGCAAAAGACAGCTAGAGAAGCAGTAGTGCAAAAACAAGTAGGGGTGATGGTGAACTATGAATGGTGACGAAGCAGCAAAAACCCATTACAGTAATGGGTTACAAGTGCAGAAGTTTTATTGGGTTGTCGCCTGGCCCAGGTTTGTGGACAGGAAATGCCAGCATTGTGCTTCCTGCTGCGTATGGTGATTTCCTAGCAGATGCAAAGCTTTCTGTACCTGAGCCCATCCTTTATCTGCCTCCCCCACGCCTCCTCGCTGCTCCAAGATGCAGGAGGCATGCCTTCCACCTCTCTTCTGAATTTGTACGTTCACCTTCTTATGAACCTGAAGCAAAACTCTTAGTTTTCACACATTCTTTTAAAAATAAATTCTAAAAATAAAGTTTGCCCTTTTAAATATTGTTAAATTAGCTATCATTGGTTGTAAACGTATGCACTTAATTTTGAATATTAGGAAGTTATTTCAAAATGAATTGAGACTCTAGAAAGCCAGAGTGGAGGTCTCACAATGTCGTCTTAATCTTGAGCCTGTGTAAGCATGCACCCAGCGTGGCTAATCTGGGGGTAGTTTTGTACTGCATCTTTGGATGTGAAGTCTCCTTGTGTGCATCCTTTCAGCGTGGTGCTGTGAATCAATTCAAGATGGCTGTTAGAGAAAATAATACATCATCAAGGCCCACAAAAGGCCTTTGTGTATGGAAGGCTTAACAATTAACCCTCTTCCCCACTTGAAACCCCCGTCCTTTGCTAACTACCAGACATGTGCAATCCAATATGGACAGCGAGCCGTGTGCCTCTACCTCTTGCAGGCGCAGGCCACTGCTGCACGCTTCGTACCAGCCACCGATACTTCCCCAGCTGTTCACAGGGGAACTAACCAAGCCCTACCTGCTTCAGCTGCATAGAAAATGGCTAGATAGCAGGATCTTTGTACCCGGGCCTGGCTGTGACCACTGCCTTCTCCACCTCCAAGCAGCCAGCCCCTGTGTTGTTCACCTCCCCAGCATGGGAGAGAAGGGGCTCTCTGCATCCCCTGACTCCTGTCTGTCGAGCGAAGGGTCAAAAGAAGAAGTGCGGGGAGGAAGGACCTGCGTTACCCTTTGGTGTTGGCACAGCGAAGTGGTGTAAGCGTCTGCAGGATTTAATTCTGGGTGCTGTCTCTTAAAACATAAGCTTTCCTATGGCGTTGTTTAAAAATAGTGTATCGCTTCTTCTGCCACATTGAGGGCCAGTTATTTGGAAAGCATGAAGTGTTGGTAAATTGTGTTTGATTGTGATGAGCAAAACCCTTTCAATTGTGGTTAGTTTTGGACTAGTGGGGGCAAAAATCACCCCCAGATCACCCACTGAAACCAAACAATTGCAAATGTCACAATATTTGGAGTAGTAAAAGGCAGCGTAAGTGCCGGGGATGTCAAGTGTGAGATGTCTGTCTTGTTCTAGCCGTGTCGCTGCCACATTCGTAGCTAAGCTCTATGGTCTGTTTTGAAAACGTACCTGAAATGATGTCAGTTCGTATAAAACAGACATCACCTGTCATACTCCTCCCACGGTATTTTAATTTCTGGGCTGCAGTGATTCAAGCTTCCTTCGTTAGTTTTGGTAGAGATGGACGTTCTCGGTCGTTCTTGTTGCGGTTTACAATGATGGCAAACATTTTTCCGCAGAAGTGTAAACTGATGTGAAATCAAGTTGCCTGCAAACAGCACTGCTCTTTCACCTTTCCCACTAAACGGTAAAGAAGTTTTGATGGGAAAAGGTGGGTGATCTGCTACTCCTGCTTCGACCACGGCAGGGGGAAGAGACGGGTAATCTGTAAAGAAAGCAGTAGGCATGTTGCCAGATGCCGTGATGCTCGCACCAGTGATATCTGGTGTTTTCCTTGAATTCACAGCGCCCGGTATCCTGACAATCTAAACTTTCATTTAAAAAGGAAGCAAATTTTTGATAGCTTCCCTGTTTGCAGAAAGCCTGAACATCTGGTTTCTTCAGAGATCAGAAGACCGATTTTCAAAAGTCTGAACTTTTCCCCCTAAAGTTTAATAACCGTCAGCCCAGCGTGATTTCTTCGCGGGCTTCGCAGTCGACTTTTGGGTGCTTGGAGCTGGTCGTCCTGAGCAGAGGGGGCAGAGTCGTGGGAGAACCAGACCGCCGAGCACAAAGGGCTCTTTGCCTCAACCTGTGTGCAAGATGTGCCCCCGCGTCCGCCTCGGCGCTCCACCGCTGCTGCGGCATAATACGTGGTCGTTGTAGACGCATACGTAAGGATGGCCAGCAACAGGGAAGAGAGGAAGGTCCCAAGAGATAGTTAAAACGTTGGTCCTGTGCTTTGTATCGTTTACATGTTGGGGTTTGAAGAGAGTGCAACGAAGGCTGGGACAGAGGTGACTTCACGAAAGAGAGAGATGTTGAGATTTGAGCACAACGCTGGCCGGAACAGGCTGGAGCTGCCTGTGTGGTGACAGTAGGACACGTCGTCACCTGGGGTTGTGTCGTCCCATCTACTCGTTATGGAGCTTACTAATTGCGGTAACATATTCCTGGACTTACCTGAGCAGGTACTGAAGCACGTGCCTCTCAGGCCGTCTCGAGAAGCTGTTGCAGGCAGAAGGGAACTGGAAAGCTCTCGGATCTGGGAAGGAGTTGCCCCAGCATGGCCGCGGGTCTGCCCGTGGGGCTGTGGAGGAGCAAAGGGCCGCGGCTGCAAGCTACTTGGCACCTGCACAGAGCTCCTTCACCTGCCCTTCGCTTGGGTTGTGAGCGCACTACCAAACACGCCTGGATCGTGGGCTGTGGGCTGGGCCCTCAGCAATGCTTCGAGGCCCGGGACAGTTCGCAGGTGGAGGAATGCGGCTCCTGCCACCGCCCGGCGCCGAGCTGCTGGCTCCGCTGCCCTGGAGCACGGCGCTGCCTCCCGTCTGCCCACGGCTGCTCGGTGCGAGGAAATGGCTGTCGGGTCGAGTTGGGCAGGCAAGAGGTTTTCCAGTGGACTTTGTTCTTGAAGAAGTAGGTGGGAGGGATCCTAGTGATGCTTTTACACATTTAATGAGCATGCAGAGTCTTTCACAGATCCGAATCTCCTGTAATGAATGATTAATTAGTGCTCTCAGGCCGCCTGCACAATTAAGAAAAGGAGAGAGGGGGAAGTCCAAGTTAAACCTAATTTGGCCCCATCTTGTTTTCTGTTAATCTATGTTGTTGTGTGTCCATCTGTCCCCGGGGACCGGGGAAGGTTGCTGCTCACTGGAGCCTGCATAAACAATGTCCTCGTTAAGAGCTGATCCGTTTAGCAGGGCCATGTGAAGAAGCC
This sequence comes from Alligator sinensis, assembly GCF_000455745.1. Classification (NCBI taxonomy): domain Eukaryota; kingdom Metazoa; phylum Chordata; order Crocodylia; family Alligatoridae; genus Alligator; species Alligator sinensis. The sequence goes on along the minus strand of NW_005842907.1, from coordinate 575,026 downwards.
AGCCTGCCAAAGACAGGCGAAAGCTAGGGCTGTTGCCTCCCTCTGGGCTTTAGCCCCTCCTCATTAAGCTGGTCCAGGCTATTGATTGGAAGCTTGTGTTTGGAAGAGTCTTACTTACTCCATGCATTATCTTGACAGATTGATCAGACCTGATTGAGAACCTCTTAAAGGAACGAACAGCTGTAATGGGAAAGTTGGACTCTGTCATCCGTTAGGATGATTCTGGGAGCGAGAAGAACAAGGCTGACATCTTGGAGCAATTGTATTTACAATTAACATGGCTGAAAACGATTGCCTCTATTGATCCCCCCTTCCTGCAATTACAGCCCCATTGTTTACATTCCAGCACTTCGGTTATAAAAAGGAAATTCAATAATTATTGCATTATTTAAAGTTAAAGTGCCACAGAGTTTGCTGGCTACGCTTGCTGGTTGATTTAACGTTCAGTAAAATCCATGCTGAGCTCTCCATCTTTAAGCTGAACAATATTGGCTTTTAATGAGACTTAAAGGGGTGGGGGAGCAAAACCCAGTCTGCTGGGTGTTTGTCTGGGTTGTTTATGGGGCATCCCAAAAGCATTCGAGAGCCGCCAGCGGGATTGTTGTCTTCCCTTCACCGCAAGTGCCGGCTCACGATCATCGGAGAAAACGCCTCTGCCCTGGTCGCCCTCCGTCTTGTTCCCGGCCTTAGAGAGGAAACCTGCCTTCCTTGCTCTCTTCCAGGAGCGCCTGTGCACGGTGGTGGTCCCCGCACTGAGTTTCAGTAAAACACGTGCTAGAGGTCCGCGGGCGAGCAGGGCTGATTGAAAGCACGGGTGAATTTGGCCTGCTCCAAGTCACAAACAAGGACCGATGGGGCGGTTCAGTGAGTGCTTCTGAGTCTGTCTGGGAAAGAGAGCTCACTTTTGCTGCTCCTGTGTCTGTCGCCATCCCCATGCGAGGGCCATTGACAGGGTTTTAGGGGTTTGATACCGGTAGGAGGGTACATCGTGATTCCTGCCACGTCGGGCTGCTGGATGGATTTGGTTGGCTCTGATCGGGATGAAAGCGTGGGAGAGGCTTCCTCGGGAACAAGTGGCTGGAATCCAGGCCAGAGGGTCTGCGGAGGGCCTCCCGTCGAGCCACTGGCTCCTCATCTCAGTCATGCAGTTGCATCAAAAATGTAGGTGTCTTTGGGTGGAAAAAAGGTAAATTGGTAGACCCCATAGCTACAGAGGAAAACAGAGACAAAGCTCAAAACCTAAAAGGCAGATAAGAGCCACATTTCTTGTTTAAAAATACCATTTTTAAATGGTTAGTGATGGCACATTAGGGAACATCTGAGTCTGGGGAGAAAATGCTGGCTGAAGGATGCCTGGGTGTTCAGAGGACGGTGACCCTGGACTGCGGGAGAGTGTGGGGCAGCGGGTCTGGACTTACTACGGCATGTGCACGGCTGCGAGCCGGGCAGGAACCACCCCTGCCGTCCCGTGTGCTGCGTAGTGCCAGAGGCTGAAGGTTTCCGAGGCGAGGGTGTGGGTCTGCGCTCCCAGAGCAGTGAGCAGTTTAGGGACAGGAGAGGAAATTTGAAGAGTGTGGAAGTTCCTCTTCTGAGCCTGCTGCGGTGAAAAGCAGTCCTTCCTCCTCGCAGAGGTCTGGACAGGCAAGCCGCCCTCTCGGTGCTGGGAAGAGAGCACGTGCTCTCGCTGCGTGCTGCCTCCCCAGCCTCGCGGACGGCTCCAGGAAATTCCAGCGTGGGCTGCAGGTGCGAGAGGAGAGCAAGATGAATCGAGCCAGCTCGGACTTTTATGGAGCGCTTGGAAGAGGCCAGCATCAGACAGCTGCTCCACATGCCTTTCATTAGCGATCCAAATTCTTGTGTGAGGAGGTTGCATGATTGATCTGGTGCAGCGCAGGGGATCAGAACTGCACTGGGGGAGCTCGCGGGGTTTGTGAGACTTTTGTGCCAGACCCTGATTCCTTCCTGTGGCACTATTATTCTGCACACGTGGATCCCGGCCTCCGGCTGGGGGTGAGTGTGTGCAGTTACAGCCAGGGAAAGCAGAATCCTGGTTGGGGCGCTTGTCCCGCCAGACCCGTCTGCTGGATTCACTGCGAAGCTTGGACTTAAAAAGCCAAATTCTTTCCTCCCTGGCCCCGCGCAGCCCTGTAGTACTGAAGCAGAAATAAAGCTCAGAGAAGTGTATTTGGGAATCTGCCGTCTTTCTTCCGCTCTCGGTGGGTCCAGGGTTTTGTTGAGTGGTTTTGTTCTGGGGGGTCTCTGTTGGTCTTTGGTTTCATTTTTTGAAGGCTTGTGTTTTGAGATGTCCATGTATGATTGGGCATCTGACACATTAGCCTGACGGAGCTGGGGGAGGGATACCCCCTTTCAATTAGTGCCACGGTGCTGCCCTGGCCGGGGACTTCGCATGCAAACCTTTCCCGCTTGGGGCGGAAGGGAGGGGCTGAGACTGGCATGTGTACCCCCTGACATGCTAAGTGGGGAACATTTGCCAGTGGATGAGCACGTGTGTACAAGGGCTTTTAAAATGGCCTGCGTTCGTGGATTTGCCTGTAGTCCCCTCTCTGCCGGGGATTTGGCAGCACAGAAATACCTGTAGGGTAGAGGTTGCTGCGAACTCTGAGGGCTGACCGAGTGCCGTTCGCCACCACCGTTCAGCTACTCTGCTCGCCCTCTGCTAGCCTCCTTTGCTCAGTCTTTTTAACATCTTTTATTAATAGACATGTTTTAACAGCACCCACTCCTTTATATTGAATCTGATGCTTGTGAATACCCTCTGAGATGGAAAAGGTGCCTTTATTCCCTTCTGTTGCAAGACATCCTAGGCGAAACCACTGCCTAAGACTTAAAAAAAAAAAAAAAAAAAAAAGAGTAAAGCCCCTTCTTTGGACGTAATCTTCCATTCACTGGAAGATGCAAGATGATGTTCACTCAGCTAGTGCCCTCTGTGTGCAAAGCTCTCTATGTGTGTGTATTCATTTATTTCTGTGAGGCCTCTGCCAATTTAAACTGCATCGTGTGCGGTGAGAAGGAAGGACTGCAGTTCTTCCTGGTTACGGTAAGAGGGGGCACACTTCAGTGGTGGAGCATCACGGTGCATCATCCTGATTGTGTACACCGGAGTCGACTAAAGTGGTCCCATTTAGGCTGGTAGCATCGGAGGAGAGCGGGGCTGGAAGGGAATCCCTGACTCGGCCATCCCAGCCAGGTGTCCGTCCAGCCTGCTCGTGGCGGTGTCCTGGGATGGAGGGAGCCTCTGCCACTGCTTCGCCCCGCTCCTAGCGGGAAGGGTCCCCCTCGCAACCAACCCAACTCTCCTTTGCCGCAGTTGGAGGCCATTGCTCCTAGTCCTGTCCCCTGTGGCCGCAGAGAGAAGCTCATCTGCATCCTTCCTGTAATCAGCCTTCAGGGATTTGGAGGGGTATCAAACCCCCCATCAGCTGCTTCTTCTCCAAACTAAATACGCTTAGCTTTTTCAGCCTTTCCTAAGTCATGTTTTCCAGACTGATCATTTTTGTCACTCTCTGCTGGGCTTTTCAATCTGTCTGCATCCTTTGTGAAGCAGGGCTCAAAACTGAACACAGTACCCCAGGTGAGGCCTCCCCAGTGCCGAATAGCGTGGAAGAATCCCTTCCCTTTACTTGCAAGTGACACTCCTGTTAATACAGCTGAATACGCTGTTGGCTTTTTTGCGACAAGAGCACACTGTCGACTCAAGTTCGGTCTCTGCTCCGCTGTAATCCCCAATTCCTTCTCTCTAGTACTGCAGCCTGGCCACTTATTCCCCAGTTTCTATTTGTGCATGCAGTTATTCTGTTCCAGTCGCAGGACTTCGCAGTTATCCTTGTTGCATTTCATCTGATTGATTTTGGGACCATTTCTCCAGTTCACCCAGGTCATTCTGGGTCCTCGCGCTGCCTTCCAGAGCATCAACAACACCCACCCACCGTGGTGTTATCCACAAATTAGCATGCACTCAGTCCTGTTGTCCAAATCATTAATGAAGAAGTTAAACAAAACCAGACCCAGGACGGACCCCTCATGAACCCCGCTTGAAACCTGCTTGCATCTAGACATTGAGCCGTTGAGGACTACTCACTGAGCACGATGATCCAGCCATTTCTGGATCTGCCTTGCAGTACATTCATTTAATCTGCATGTCTTCAGCTAATTAATGAGAATGTCATGATGATGATGATGATTAGAAAGTCTTGGGGGTGAGATTTGTTAGGAGGTGACTAGCCAAACAGAAGGGTAAAGAGAGGCAAGGGCAGAGGAAGGTACGGAGTACAGAGTTATCCCTCCTCTCCATGTCCGTATCGTGGGCTGTAAATACCTGTTGTTCTAATGTGCTCTAATTGTTACCTTGAGCAAGGTGGGAATGACACAAATGTAGCAGAACTGCCCCAACTTTAACACTGTTTCATCCAGGGTTACGTTTGAGCAGTTCTGCTACATTTGTGTCATTCCTGGCTTGTCCCCAGGTCACAGTTCAAAGGCAACTGCTGCTGCCCTTGTGCGCTGGCCCCGGGCCTGCCTGCGTCCAGACCCTAGGTGCTCCCTGCCCGCCTGCCGTCTTCCTGCCGGTCGCGGCGCTTGTGTGCGATATCCCGGCTCCCTCCCTCGGCCTACCCCGTGCCCACAGGCTGCAGGTTCACGTCTGCTGCTGTTGTGTGCGCCGCGCCGCGCCGCGCCGCGCCTAGGACAAGCATCTCTGCCCCGTTCTGCAATGTGCGCTATGCACTGCTGTGGTCAGTGGGGTTAAGGCAATGTGCATGCCAGCTTCCTTAACCCAGTCCTTTAGAAAGCAACTCATAATATTATTTTTTAATCCGTCTGAGAGGCCATGCTGTGACAGCTCTTTGGGGCAAAGTTAGTTGGGATATTTTGGTATGAAACTGTGGAAGTAAGCCCTCAACTCTTTCCTGATTTCCAGTTTGTGTTTGTCTGTTTTTTCCTTAAACGCAAATCTTGAAAAGTAATGGGCAGGCTCAGTGATTGGGGGTCACAGCTTTACTACGGTCTGTGACTTGGAGCTGCCGTGACGGTATCTTTCTGTCCTAGCAGACTTCCACTTCTGACGTCCAAGGAGATGGTAACGGTAGATTCTTCCACAGTCTAATTTTCATACAAAGTTTGTCTAAAGGAGATCATCCCATCCATGTCCCACCCCTGACCCAGCCTTTTCTGTGGATCAGGATAGTGGTGCATGTTTGCAGAGGTGAGGATAAAATAACGTAGTAGGAACCTGCTTTTGTGAGCTTGGGATCTTCATTTTTGTAAGTAGCTTTTCTCATAAACTGCTAATAGGCAAATCACGTATAGGGAGGGCGCACATTGCGTGGCGAAGATGTTGGGGAGAGTGTTTCAGAGGAGGGGTATTTAATTGAGGGCTTCAGAATTTTTCTAGTACCAAAAGCACCTGCAAATAAATGACACGGGACACCTTCAGCATTACGCTCCTTCCCCGAGCACCTTCTCCGCTAGGGACCGACAGGAACGCTGCAACCAGACCCAGCGTGCTCCTCAAGCAGAGGAGGCGCAGACTTGATTTTGAATTGTGTGTAGGCTGAGAGAGGTGGTGTGAGCAGTGTGTGTCACGGGGTGGTTAGTGTGTGCACAGTCGCGGGCCTTTTCCCCTGGGAAGCTTCACTTGCGAGCCTTCTGGTTTCTATCAGAAAGTGCTTCTGCCGGTGCCTGCTCTCGAGTGGAGCCCGGACTGAACCGGATCGATATTTTGCATTCCATGCGTGAAGAACCAGATGTTAGAAGTTTCCTATTGTTGGAAGGGGCGAGTACCCCCTCCTGATTTGCAGAGATCAATGCTGTCTGACAGGAGCTGGTTGGTTTTCCTGAGGAACAATATATTCTTTTGATTTTCAAGTTGAATTTTCTTCTAATGAGCGTTCTTGTTTAGTATTTTGAATGTGTGTTTGTGCAAGGAGGGGAATTCTCTGCTGGGGAAAGCTTTACAGCATGATGGACTATAACTACACTTACCTGTCCTGTGTTTCATCATTCTCAGTAATGCGCCGGCCAATAATTGCCGGAGTGATGTGCTTGCCTGCTTTTCCCCTAGTGTACTTCTGCAGTAAAATCACAGTACTGTAAGTGTGACATCACTGCCACGTCCATGCCAGACTGATTGGCCGTCTAGGCATTGGGCTGTGTGCGCGTTGTGACCTAAGAGGGAGGGATCCTGCCTGCACCTACATCCCTGGGATGGGAGGGAAGGGACCAGCCCTGCAGCAGACAGAGATGTACAAAGTTGCTTAAAATAAATGGTTTCCTGAAGTCTGCCTTGAATCAGAGCAGTGAGACTTGTTCCTGTGGTTATCAGAGAGCTCACTCTCAAATCTTCCCTTAAACCGTGCGTGCAGCACCCCAGATTGGGAAATGCCTCGTGGATGACCTCCCCTGAACCGGGTGTCGGTTGTATTACCGCCTGGCGGGAGGTAGCCTCGAGCAGGCGGTGCAAAAGGAAATTCCCGCACGGTCGAGGTTTTCCATAGGTGCCTGCTCGGGGTTTCTTGCACCTTGCGGTACAGGCTGCTTGAGGAGGCAGGATGCAAGTGGTCCTTGCATCTGATCTGGTTTGGAAGTGCTGCATCTCTTTCCTGGGCTCCCTGTGTTTGCTCAGGACTTGGGAGGCTTCTGCCAGCAGTTACTGCCCTTGGGGAGATGAGTGCTTTTGCCACAGTCCCGAACTCTTGCCCACGTGAGACCTGAGTCGGCAGAGCGCGTGGACTGGGCTGGTTGAGCTGAGCACAACACTGTGACGTCCCCATTTCCTTCCATCAGTCTTGGCTTTTCTTTCGTCTTTTTTTGGCAAAAGCTTACGCTAGTGCACGAACAGAGCAGAAATGAGAGCGCGGGCGGGAGAAGTAAAGGTCTCCCCAGAGAGAAAGCAACAGTAAGATCCTTTGAGGGCAGCAGTGGCACAAGTGTCTTTGGTGGGTCTTACAAATTTAATTAAATAGATCGTGATTTCAGAAGAGGCTCTTCTGATTAGCAGCACCGGGATGAGCGTGTTCCTTTCCCGACCTCTTCCAGATGAAAGCAGCAGCAGCAGCTCCCGTTCCCGTCCTGCTTCTTGAACAGTGCTTGGCTCGGAGAGATCTCCTGTGCCTTTGGGCCCTCGGTCGGCAACACTTAGTGGCTGGAGCTTTGAGCATGCGACCAAAGTGAACGCGCTTCAGTTCACCCAAGCCACAGTGCGCAAGACGCAGTGCCCAGGGGTCTGTGCCGGTGATGAGGTGGTGTTGGGTGCTGCGGCGAGATGAGCACTTCCAAGCATGTAGCGGGGGCTGGTGCTGGGGGGCAGGTGCTGCAGTCCAGTGCCACGGGCTGGGAGTTCATCCTCGGCCTCCGGCTGCGTCCCTCTGTCCCCGTGCACTACCTGCCGTGGGAATCTGCCGTGCTGCCGTGGCCTTTCAGGAAGCAGCCTGAGCTGTATCCACGCAAAGCAGGGCTCGCTGCATGCTCTGCGCAGCTGGGAGAGCGCGTTCACGCCTGTCTTTCAACTTCTGTTTCACTCCAGCCAGTGGGAATCCCAGCGACATGGCAGATAACAGTTGGCCCCTTGTGCCAGCATGATCTGCTGGGTCTCTGTGCCAGAGATTCGACGGGTTTCCTCGGATGACCAAGAGGTTGCTCCTGTTCCATCCTTAGTTTTTGCTGAGTGTTTATCTCGTGTACTTCTGTCTGCGCGGCGTTGGCAGCAGCTCTGCGGAGCCGGAGTCTTGCCGTTCGTAGGGTGCAAGCCGTGTTTAACAGTGGATTCTTCCAGTAAAAAAGGACGTCCGTCTTTCTGGCTCGGTTGTTGGAGCCGGTGCAGGAGCAGCATGTGCTGCCTCCCTGGCTGCTTCGCGGAGGGCAAAAGAGTTGGAAGTTCTGTTTCCGCGGGATGGGGAAGCCCATAGGTTTCAACCTTCCCGTATTTCTCACTTTTCCCCCTTCTTCTTTCTCTCCTCTCTTCCTCTCATATGACAGGCAAAATGCACGTGGCCTCCTGCAAGGTGTCAGCTGTGGGAGAGGAGTGGTGAGGCACAGTGCTCCCCTTCGCCTGCGAGGGCCTGTGTATTTATACGCTCCATTGCTCCTGTCCTCCGCTTGACGCACGGTGTTCCTGGGCCATCAAACCACCTTCAAGCACAGCCTTCAACCCTTCCAGGCTCGACCGCGTAGCAAGGGCTCGGGGAGGGGGCACAGCATGGAGGCACTCGATGCCCCGCAGGGTAGAGGGTGATATTAGGTTTCTCACTTCAGCTGCACGTCTTTGAGCAGCTCAGTTCCCCGATTTCATATTTCTGCCGGCAATAATGGACTCTGACAGGCAGCGAGTTATTGAAGGCTTGTGCAGCACCTTTTCATGAGAGGTGCGGGTTGACTTTATAAAGGGTCTTTCTGAGGGCTGTCAGGGTGGTCTGTGTCTGTGTCTGTGTGTAAGGGGGATTCAGTAGCTGAGGGGCTGAAAACTTCTCCTCCGCTGTCTTTACTCCCCAGAGTCCTCACTGCAGCAAAAGACTGACTTTCCTTTGGTTCACACCCACCCCATCAAATGACTTTTTCCCACCAGACCTGCAAACTGATAACCCACCTCCTTCGAGTCCTTCTGCAGGCCCGTTCACTTTAAAAAGAAACTTTGGGATGTTTGCTCCTTCCGGGTCTCCGGGCCCACTTGGAGCTGAAGGGTTTTGTCCGCGCTCTTCAGTTACAAACTCCGGCATTTGGGGCCTGGGCCGTCTCTTGTACGGCGCTGAGCGCGGTCGGCCCTTTCAGAAGACACGGCACCGTGCCTTGCCCACATTGATCATTCCTCTTTCCGGACGCAGCCCCGTCTCTCTGTAAGTTGCTGTCGGTCAGTACAGTGGTGCCAGGTAAATTCCTGCTCGTGGTACCGTCACAGTAACCACCCGAGGAACATCTTGATCTTGCACTTGGATTTTGTTCAGTATTTTTCCTGGCGTTGAGGTCCAAGTCACCTTTCCGTAGCTTGCCGTGCTGTAACCTTAGAGGCTGGGGAAGGGGTGTAGACAACTTTGACTTTATCATGTACGTCTCCGCTTTGTTCTTCACAGCACCTTCAGCATCATGAGAGTGGGGTCGAGGGTGAAAGCTGCTATTATCACTGTGTCCTCTGCAACTACTCCACCAAGGCCAAACTGAACCTCATCCAGCACGTGCGCTCCATGAAACATCAGCGGAGCGAGAGTCTGCGCAAACTGCAGCGCCTCCAGAAGGGCCTCCCTGAGGAAGAGGAAGACTTGGGGCAGATCTTCACCATTCGGAAGTGTCCAACAGCTGATGCTGGTGAGTAGCACTTTTCTAACGTGAAAAGAAGTTGGCTGTCGCAGTTGACCATTATATGACCATTGGTATGTGACTTGTACACAAAACTTCATGACGAGCTCCCGACTTTTCTTGTCACGGTCTCCCTTCCCCTAGAGCAGCGATATTTTTACATGTGTATAGCACGGAGCAGGGGTCCTTAGTGCAAGGCGCTGTGCGTGCCCATCTGAGAAGATAATCTTTGCCTCAAGGAGCTCCCAGTCAAAGGCCCTGAATTTAGGGGGTCGTAAGCATGAGAGTAGCCCAGTCAATGGGAGTGATTACGCGTGTGAAGTTACCTGCGTACGTGAGTGTCTGCGGACCGGTGGCTAAGACTGCTGGAGATGGAGGGGAGGCTAAGACGCAATCAATTCAAGCAACTGTAATGGATGGGCCCTTTACATGTTATCAGAGAAATACCAATCTATGTGGCTAGGGCCAGGTAGCCTCCTGTGCCCCCATGCAATCACCGACTGATTTCCTACAAATAGCGTGACTTCAGGAAAAATGTTCCTTAAGGGGCTGGATGGGAAAACATGGAGACGTTTATGCCAGACTTTGGCAAGCAGCAGCCAAGGCTGGCATAGTTCATAGCGCAGGGGAAGGAGGAAGCACTCGGGTGATGCGGGAAGAACGGAGCAGACAAATTGGGACTGGATAGAGGAGGGGCTTGAAGACGGGATTCCCAGAGCGGGTGGTTAGGCTGCCCAGAAAACAGGAATTTGGTTTCCTGGGGGCAGAAAAAAGAGAGGTTTCAAAATTCATTGTCATTCCCCTTTTGGAACAGAGCCAAGACATGGCAAAATATCTCCTGGAAAAATAAATGAACACCCCAGAAGCCAGGTCATTAAGGCAGTCACCTAGGAAATGAGAGAGGCAGCTAAACATTGCCTGCTCACTTGTGCTCTGATAGAAAAGCCCTCCTGTGCTTCCCCAGTGGAAGTTTTGCTGACATTGATAATATTCCCCAAACGGCTTCAGTTCTGGAGCACCGCCGGGTCCTCCAACGAAGCCGTTTTGTGGGGGTGGATTCCTGCCCGGCTCCAGGCACGGTGCAGTCGTTGTGACGGGGCAGGGAGCAGGGCCCGGGTTGCAGCAGTTGAGACGGGAGGGCAGTCCCTGGGTGAAAACGTTGTGTGGATGGAGATAAAAGTGCAGATCTTGCACCAGTGTTGGTGGATGGAGGATTCAGTTGCTGAAATGCATCTTGCTCCACGAGGAACTGAGATTGTTTTAAAAGTGAAGTCAAAGACATCAGCTCATTAGAGTCCAATTAAGCCCACGCGCTCCATCTGAGAGGCAGGTCTGTGGGCTTGCATTTCATGGAGGCAGGAGGCATGGAGTCATCCCTCCTCGCCTGGGAAGATCCTCTGCGGGTGCCGCGGCTCGCAGGGGCCAGTTGCACTCGCATCTCCTCTGTGCCGCAGAATTGCTGGAGGACTGGATGTAACTGTAGCCAAAAGAGGCCCTTGCAGTGTCGAAAAAATCTGCTCTGGTTTGTAGTTTATGGACCTGTAAATACTGTGGTATCTGTGCGTTCTTCTAGCAGTGAAATGTGAAGAGAGAAAAATTGGCTGGGTGCCCTCTTCTACCAGAAAGAGGCTGGAAAATCTTATTTTAGAAAACATATTTCTGTTTCTCTCAGTTTCAAAATTCAGGCAGGTCTTATCACTTTTTTCCTCGAAGGCTTTATGAGTAACTGGAGATCTGTCAGGATTATGCCGTCACAAACGCTGCAGAGGTGGAACCCGATGAGCTGAGAGGGGAAGGGACAGCTGAAGATTTGAGAGTGTGTGTGTGTGTACAGCACTGGAAGGAAAGGCACCCTTTCAAACCCGTCTGATAGAGCTTCACCCCGGTTTGTGGCCTCGTCCACATGAGCCACCCTCAACCAGGAGAACAACAGTGACAGGCGCGCTCCTGTAGCAGGGCTGGAGTCTTGTAGCCGTGATGGTCCAGGAAGTGCACAAGAGGCAAGGGGGGTTGTGATGCCTTGTCCTGGACCGACTGTGCGGTTGGGAGAGCTGTTGGACAGGTTTTTCAGGCATCAGTGACTTTGGGGTTTGGTAACCTGCAGAACGGCACTGAAAGCATTTAACACCTCTCTCAGCTGCACAGTTGGTCTAGTAAGAGGTATCACAAGAAATCCCTGCCTCGTACAAAAATGTTTAGCTCTCCTGAGGTTAAAAAAGGCAGGAAAGAAACCTCTTAGCTTAATAAAGATTCAAAAGAGAGCACTGTCTGCTTTGCCAGTCCCTAGCTGGGATGTTACACTTAGTTTTTAAGCAGATTTCAGCCCACCCATGCGAGAAGGCAGGTAGAGGAGAAGCTTTATCCTCTCAGGCGGGGGGTGGCTGGTGTATCAGTTGCTCTTGTTTTAGTTCCTAGAAGTTTCGAGACCAAGTACCTCTGCAGGGTCCCATCTAGCCTGTGCCCGAGCTGTTCCTTGCAGCGTTTACACCAGTGTTGTGTCCAGTTGCACTTCCAGCGATGCACCTGCTGATCTCCCAGGGCTGCCTGCGGAGGTGATTGCACAGCCCAACGGATCGTCTTGTACTGGCCGTGGCAGCTCGAACGGGCTGTATCTCACATGCCTCCTGTGCAGAACGTGCCTCCCTGGTCTGACAAGTCTCTGTCAAAAGGGTTTCCAGCACCAGTCCATTGCAGTACATGTTCACGATTAGTTTGATGCGTGCTATCGTTGCTCAGTTGTCTTCAGCTTTATTCATTTCTTTCTCTCTTGTTAGTTATTTGTGCTTTACATCCAGGGTGTTAAAGATATGGCCTGCAGGCTGGATCTGACCCTGCGTGCTGCACGGAGCGTAGGGGGCTGGTCTAGGGCGCGCACAGCACGTGACACCCATGCTGGCCTACCCTTCATGCTGGTTTGGACCCACAGGCCGTCGCCGAGTGCTGGAGCCAGCATGCAGGGCAGGCCGGGTACAGGTGCCACGTGCCACATGCACTGAAACTTCAGGTTCCACGTGACATGTGGGGCTGTACTGGGTACACAGACTGCACACAGCATAGGGGGCTGGTTAGGGGCATGCGCTGCATGCTTCACCCCGCTGGACTGGTCCTGCATGCTGGCTTCACATCCAGGCTGGATCAGGCCCACAGACGAGCTCCATCCCCCAGAGCCAGCATGCAGGGCCGGTCTGTCATGGGCATCTCATGCAGTGCGCAGCCTAGGGTGGCTCTGCACCGGACCCGACTGGGGCCGGCCCGTGCTGCGTGCAGCGCGTCGGGCTGGTCTGGGGTGCGCACTGCGCGAGCTGCCTGCACCGACCCTGCGCGCTGGGTCCGGGGCATGGGGCTGTCTCTGGGTCTGTTCTGCCTGCGGGCTGGCCCTGCACCCCTCATTGGCCTGCAGGGCCAGATGTTTGACACCCTGCCTTAGATGCTACTTTCGCTTATGAGCACAGGCTGATACTGGACTTCCCCGAGTGGATCCCGCTTCGTCATCTCCAGCTTAGCTCTCTGATTTCCTGCCAGATCCCTGTAGAGCCCCCCACGCTAAATCCTGGCTGGCATGGGGTCTGCCCAGGGCCCCAGCTTGCATGCAGCGCCCAAGCTGCTGCTGTTTGCTCACCCCTTCTGCCTTCCCCCTCGGTTCTGCAGCAGGCGGAGGGAGGGAGGGGTAGGGCTTTCCTCGCTGGAGGTATGCCACAGCGCTGACGTGGGGCACCACCGTGATCCTGAATCCACCCATGGCAGAAGCTGTTCTTGGCATCCTTCAGCACTGAGCGAGTCGTCAGCACAAACTGCGTAACTACTAACAAGGAATCTCCCCCAGGGTAGCCTAAGAGCCCTGGACCCGGACTCGAGCAGCTTGGCTTCTGCTCCGGCTCTTCCACTGCTCTGCCGCGTTGTTTCAGCTCCAAGTGGGCCTTGCAAACATGGATAACGATGCTGACCTCCGGTGCATGCTAGTGCAGCCTGAACCTCGTCCCTCTTCTCCAAGTATCCCTATTAATAGACTTCAGCAGTCGGCAGCTCTGCCTGGTGTGCGCGCGTTCTGGCTATCGGTGTTGGGCTGTCTCAGCCCTGCGAGGCTTTGCCGCCTTTGAGCTGTAGTAATGGGATGCTCCAAGCTGCGCTGATGGGCCTTGCACTGAACTTGCCTCTGAGGGTCGGACTGCGGGGATGGATGGGGTGGCAGTGGTTCGGGTATCTGGGGGCTGACGTGGTGGCAGAGGGGGAAAGGAAATGCACTCCTATTCCTGGCGGCTGTTGGTGCGTGAATGTTGCGGGCAGGGAGTTTCTAGATCTGTCTTGGGAGCCAGAGCACCATTGTGAGTCTCCTTGTGAAGCAAAGCCTCCGGTGGTTCTGGTTCAGAATCGGATATATGAATGTGCAGCCAGAGAAGGGACGGGATTTGTGTGCTTGGGCAGGGACGAGCAGGGAGCGAAGTCCGGGGCTCCCAGTTGTTCTCTCTCCCTTGAAGCGTTTGCTCTTTGGGGCAGACTTCCTGCTGTCTCGGTGCACCAAGCCCGGTGTCTTTGAGGAGCTACTGGTGTATACGCAGTGTATTCTCCAGCCTGCGTGGCTCGTTTCAGTGCTGGCGCGGAGGTTTGACTGGTCTGCGTGTGAGAGGCGTGGGCACGTAGGGTTTGGTTCAGAACAGGCCTTTCTTCCAGTCTGGCAGTCTTGTTCCCACAACCAGTTTCCCCTTGCCAGCTCTCGCCCCAGAGCATGCAGGTATAGTCCCTGTGGGGGTCCACTTCGTTACTTCATTCTGGGTCCACTGTGGTCAGG
>NW_005842907.1:553278-560906 GCF_000455745.1 Alligator sinensis | reverse complement strand
CAGCATTGCCTCCTCTCGGGACCGTGGCTCTTCCGCCTGCGCGCTGTCAGCTTCTCTCGGTGCAGGTCCATCCTGGGGCAAGTACCGTCGCGGGACTGCTGCCGCGTGCCCCTTGCTCGGCCGGTGCAGGCACGGGGCGGCCCCAGCAGCGCGGGCGGGCTCCCCTAAGGCAGAAGAGGGCAAATGTTCATTGAGAGAAAACAGAGGCAGGGAAAGCAGTTGCAGTTCTGGTGCTGACTTTCGCTGGCAGCCCTGCTGCTGCAGACACTCGGCACAGCGCAGCTCTGTAGTTCAAACCACAGCAAAGGAGATTTAGGTCAAATCGCTGGAAAATTCCCTGACGGGAAGAACAGTAGGACGGTGGAACAGGCTGCCCGCAGAAATGATGGACTCTCCTTCCCCGAAGGCTTTCAAGAGGAGGCTGAATAAGTATCTGTCTGGGACGGCTTAGGAGCGGCAGTCCTGCGTGTCTGCAGGGTCTTGGACTAGAGGGCTCTTGAGGTCCCTCCCAACCCTATTATTTACTTTTTGATCTGGCAAACTTTTTCCGGTGTCTGGCTCTTTCAGACATTGCTTTTAGCTTGGCTTTCTGGCCACGGGCTCACAGCACTAGTCAGAGCTATCGTAGTCGGGTAATCCAGCCTCTTCTGAAGCATAAACCAGAGGAGGAGCGGTGAGAAAGATGAGACATGAAGGAGGGAAGGGAAGAAAAATGGCAGAGAGAGTGGGGGTGAGAACAGGAGTGTAAGTCTTGGGATTTAGTTAAAGCTAATGGAAGTGGCGATGTCTTTGGCCGGTGGATCAAGACACCAGGGAGTCGATGGATTCGTGTCACGGTGGATCCTGGGATCTGAGGAGATGCTCGTGTCGGCAGCCCCAGTGGCGTTGCTGGCTCTTTCCACGTACCCACTACTATGGCCATCCCCAGGCGAGCCACGTCCCAAAGCAGGGCTGCAGCATTAAGATGAGCTAATCCTAGCCTATTTGGGGCAGTTCAGCTAGAAACGGTTCTTCTCAAGTGTTTCACCAGGAGGTCTGAGCCGCCCTTTGTGGCAGTTCTTCCAACTTAAACGCTCCAGCTCGCACCAGCCGGTCTCCAACTTTCGTTTTTGCAGCAGGCTCATTTGGCCTTTTGATACCTGGGACATCTGAAAACACTGGTCTGTGCACACCAGGCCGTGGTCACCCGGAGGCGGAGCACGCACGCTGGGGTTCACGGGTGTACCTGGTTTATCTGTGTGCGTGCACTCTGCTTGCGTGTCAGTATTTCCGTGTGTGTCTGTGCATCTCAATCTCCTGTTGGGAAAGAGGGCCTGATTTTACCTTAATTAGTCCTCTAACAATCTGCAAAGGTCAGTGCCAATTGCCTGTTCATTTACATTTGTAATTGCGATGGTTCCTGATTGCACATTAGGAGCAACTCGTTCCTCCCGCCCCCTTGTAACGCACGCACGCACGCACGCAGCGCAGTCCAGGCCGCGGGCTCGGAGACACAGAAACCTTTGTCTTCTCGCTTGTGGCAGTGGCGGCCCTCGTGGGAACCTCTGTTTCTGTTACGGAAAAGAGCTTCAGAAGTGCTCGTCCACTTCCAGTAGGGGATAATGAAGTCATTGGCTGGGAAATTACATGGACACCAGGCAAAAAACCGGAGCATCCTTGAGCTGAGTAATTAAAGACAATTAAAGTTTCCTGCTGTCTCTATGCAGACAGTGCAAACGATGCAGCAGGCAGGAAGGTGGACTCGGGCTTGGCGCTTAGTTACTGTCACCAGCCGGAAAGAGCGTTTTCGGGGTACTTGCCTCGCGTGGCTATTTTAGGGCACCTTTCGCTGTAGTCTCGCCACAGTATCTTTGGGCTTCTGCCATAGCCGTTGTGTGCCACTTGGCACAGATGCATCTTCCCTTGGGCTAGTTTGGTTTTAATCCCAGCCACTTAACGCCCCCATATACTTGAAGGGTGCTCGGACATTGCAGTGGCTGGTGTCAGATAGGTAGCTAGGTAAGAGTAGACAGAAAAACGTGGGATGAATCAATAGCTGCTCGCACCAAATCCTCATCCTTCCTTGGAAGTGCCTCCGATTCGTCAGCTACTGATACAAGCCAGCCCGTTTCCAAACCCAGCTCAGGTGCGTGCTTGGAGCTGCCCCTCTCTGTGGGCCTGGGTTACACCCGTAACTGTGCGTGCTTCGTAGAGGTATTTGTGTTCAGCTGGTCAGTGCGTGCCGTGTCTCTGTGCCTGAACCGTGCCGTTTCAGAGTTGTTACAGAGCCTGGGCCTTTCGACCCGTGCTGTCCCCTGTTACTTGCTTTTTCCTTCCGTTCTCCTCCGTTCTTTCCTTCCTTATGTCTGCTTGCTCCTCGTTCCTACCTCCTTGTGTCCTCTGCCCCCGCAGCCGTGCTCCTGTGGAAGGGCTGGGAGCATTTGCATTTCTTCTTGGACAAGTTACTAAAATCTCTCTCCCCCCACCTCGCCCCAAGGTCACGGAGGGCTCCCACACTCAGGTCTGTTTGCCTGACCCGGGTCCATCCTGCTGCTGTTCATCCTGTTGACGTTGGGTTCAGCCTCCCCACGGTTGCTTCGGGGCATCCTTGAGTCCTGGCTCTGAGAGAGGAGAGCCCGCCGCTCTCGAGCTGGCTTGCGCTCATTAGGAGAATCACTGGGTCCGGGTGTGGAGGAGCAAGTATCCTTTCCGATGCCAGAAAGATTCACTTTGACCCTGTGCTCTTCACGGGGACAAAATTCCCTGGGATCCTCCCCTGGTATTTGTAGCGGGGAAGCAACTTGCCTGGTGCTTGCAGCTTCGCTCCCCATCTCGGTAAGCCAGAGCGATGCCCTCGCGCTGTCTCGTGCAGCGTGGCCTTGTGCATTGTCACCGTAAGGGTCCCTTCCTCCTAGCGATGCACCGAGTATAGGGGACAGCGGGGCGTCTCGTTGCTGATCTTTGGTCCGACCCGAGGTCAGCTTTTGGAAGGGGAGGATGTGCAGGGGGCAGGTTGTAGGGGCTGTGAAACACCCCCAGAGTATTGTGCATTCTCCATACAACGATTGCCCTTCTGAGACGGGGAAGTGCCGTTCTCCTCGTTGTACGGGACACAGGCAAAAAGGCCAGGTGACGTGCTGAGGGTCATGTGGGACGCCTTTGCAAAGCCGGGACTTGAACTGCTGTCTCCCAAGGCCTTGGGCAACTCTTAACGACTGCGCGGTCAATCCCTCCTGTCGTCTTGCTCTCCAGGAAAGTGTCAGCCGCTGTAGTGGTAGGGCGCTGTGGCGTGGGAGCACGATGGGGCTGGCATCGAGCAGAAGCTTTATTGCTTTCTGTTTGTTTGGGGCACGATATAGTGACTGCGTATTGCCTAGGAAGTCCTGGAGTCAAACACCGATGAAACGGGGGGCTTGGGGTGGAATCTGCAATTGGGAGATGTTTCCCTAGAAAAAAAGTGGTCCGTGGGTGTTTGAAGTTCATTGACAGATTTCTGTATGTTACTGACCAAGTCAATGGTGGTTTTCAGGCACCAAAATAGAGCCTTAATGGATTTAAGCATGGCGTTTTATTTTGAGTTTTTTAGGAAGTTGTAAAGTATAGCACCAAAACAGGTGCCTTGGGGTTGATGGTATGGACAGTGCTTCAGTGACGGGTCAGAGCACTGTCCCTGCCCCGAGCATTAATGATCGAGCCCAGACCGTCATCTTACAGCCGAGGGACACCCTGTCCTCCCCAGCGCAGTTGTGGATGCAAGCACCGCGGCCGTTCGGAGCAGGGTGGCAGCCAGGAGGACTCGCTGGGTTTCTCCAAAAGTGAAACGGAAGAAGTGAGTTTTGGGGAGGGACTTGGCAGGGCTTTGAGGCTATCGACGTGGGAGAGTCCAGACCTGTTTGACAGGAAATAACCGTCCGTAGGGTTTGCAGTTCGTCCTGTAGATTGTGCTGCACAAATATGTATCAAGGATGCTTAAGGCCTGCGTGTGGAGAGCATCTCCCGGAGTAAGCCTCTGCACCTTGCTGGACTCCTGCGCAAAGGGGATGCGGCCGCCTCCGCATTCCAGCGCAAAGAGCCAGTCCCCCATGGTGGACGTATTGTTTCAGCAATTCTGCTAATCTCTGCCAAATCCTCCGCAGCCATCTTCTTCCAACACACACGGGCATTGTTGTGGGCTCTTGCATATGAAGAATGAGCGCGGGCTCTTTGGAAGGAGTTGCTGAACTAAGCCAAGTGTATTCAAAAGAACCTTTGTTTGGACAGGAAAAGGGCTGGGACATGGTGTCAGCAAGCGAGCTCTTAGCCTTGTGCCTTCCCTTGTCTGCCCTGGCCTTGCTGGAGCTCCCATTCTGATCCCCCTGTCAGCAGTGACCTGGGGGACTGCCATTCTCCTCTCACCCGGGGCAGATTGATTGCCAGCCCCTTGGGTTGATGTCTCTTAGCACACAACTCTGCGCTCTCGGCGACCATGGGAAAGTGCTCCTGCTCTTCAAGCTGTCCGGCAGGCAGATTCGCTGTCATTTCACCCCGCGAGTCCTTTGCAGTTGGCACAACCGTTCAGAGGACTGCGAGGGGGGTGGCGGGGGGTACACGTCCATCTACATGCTCCTCGTGTTTCTGTGCTCGGCTTTCTGAGACGATTCACGCTGCAGCCAGAGAGGGGAGTGTTAATTTTTAATGAACGCCAAATGTGTAGATGAAATGGATTTAGTTATAATTAAGGCTGTTGCCGGATAAGATGACCCCGCATGATTTGACACTGGGGTTTCCAAACTGCTCTGGAATCCCCTCGCTGGCGGTTGCCGACAGCCGGATGCTTGCATGGTGCTTGCTCCTTCTTGTTTAATTGCATTAAGAGAAGACTGGACATTAAATGACTTCCTAGTGCTATTTTTTAGTGTAAGCCATTGCCATAGTTACAACGGGGCGGGGCGGTGCGGTATTGTGCTTGGGAGGGGAAATCGTGGTGCTCAGCAGGGTGTGAAGCCAGGTCCGCCTGCCTCTGAAAGGGAGCAGGATCCTGGAGGAAAGAGATGACACGTGGTCAGTCACGATGCAGGTCGCTGTGATCAGAAGCACGCCGTGGTGCCAGCCATGTCGCGGGTGCTCCGCGGAGGTCTGCTGGCGCGCCCCGCGGCTGTCTCGCCCCCTCCATCCAGGCTGCCCTCGTGCTGGGTAGCCGTTCCCTGGATGCACAGATGAAATGGGCCGTCTGATGCAGATCGTGGATCTGGGAGGAACCTGTCGCCACGTCTGTGCCAGAAGAGCAAAGAGGGATTGCAATGGAGCCTCTTGTCCTGCACCCTGAAACACGAGGGAGGCACTTCTGAATCTGTTGGTGAATCGTGGTCGGGAGCTACCCCAAATTCGGCTACACGTTACTTTCCATGAGCATGTTTAAAATGCATCTCTTCCCACTCCGTTCTGTGCCACCTACCCTGCCGTTGCCCTGCACCCTGCCAGGCTCCTTCTCTTCCTCGAAAGCCCTCCAGTAGGCCAAATCCTGCCTCGAGCGGGGGGCTGAACTAGGAGACCTCACGAGGTCCTCATGAAGTCCTCGGGGCCTATGATCTGCATTGGCCCTTGCACAGTCCCACCGGAGAATCAAAGGGTTAAATGCCCTAAAAATGCTAGAATAAAAACTGCCCTGGATACCGGTTTGATTTGGCATTTTCATTGCATGCACAAGAACGCCGAAGGCCTGCAAGTCCAGACTGTCAGGAGCTCGATTCTAGGTCAACCTCGCATGTAAGTTGAGTGCAGTTTTATGGTTCTTCAGATGAGGAAGAAAGGTCAGCTTTATAATCGGAGCAGCGTGGTAGTTTTTCTTTACCTCTGAAGCTGTACGAGCGTGGTGCTGTATGAATACAATCACGGGCCCTGAAAGACTCGCCAGGAGATAAGCGGATAGCCCAGTCTGTGCGGTTACCCAAGACTGGACTAGGAAATTGCTGCTGGGTAGCTCATGTCTGTGCCCAGTTTGGGGTTATTGTTTTGAACCTTGCCTTCTGCGGGTCCATTTGTAGCACCTGACCAGGTAGGGTGCTGCCTACAAAAGCCGATGCCTCTGAGCCAGTTCATCTCCAAGTGCCACCGGCCCTGCCTTAAGGCTGCCGCCACGAACTACCTCTCTCTACATGTGGCTCTGTTGGGGGCATGTAATAGCTTTGGTATCTGAAAAGGAAATGCTTTTCTGCTGTCTTGTTGCCAGATCACGAGGAGTGAGACAGCTGTTGTCTTGTTTGGAGAGCGCTATAATACATGAAATAGCCCCACAGAGAGAGCGGCTCCTGGCAGACTTTCCCCTTGTGCCGACTTCAGTCAACGGGCCGTGCCCCTCTGGACACCCCGTGACCCCTAATGGCGTGTCCGTGCCCACGTCGCTTCCCGCCGCCGCTCTGCTGGGATCTCGAGGCGGTCGGTCGCTTCCCAAGCCCCGACGCAGCTCGCCCGTCCAGCGTCCCCAGGGCAGAGGGGATCTTGCTGCGCTGGGAGTATCCTTCTCCTCCAAGACGTGTGTCAAACTCCAGGTGATTGAAACCTGTTGCTCTCCTAAAGGAGGGTCAGGAACTGGTGCAGCAAGCACGTTCAGTTCTGCCTTAGCCTTGGAAAATACGGTTTTGCAGTAATGAAAACCTGGAAAAAGTGTTTGGTGGTGGCTTCGTGGCAGGGCTGCTCCCGACAGTAGCGTTGGTGAGAGAGGTGGCGGAGGCAACAGTTCCAGCTGTGCAAGTGCCACAGAAGAGATGACTCCAGTCTAAGTCTCCGTAAAGAAACCTAGGCCTGTCCTTGTCCTCTGGCATGACCTGGATCTGCTCTCTTCCCCGAAATCAGCAGAGATTATTCAGCCCTTGGCTGCCTCTTTCTGTCCTTAATGCGAACGCGGAGCTGAGGCCTGTTGCTGAGAGCAGAGGGATAACGTTGGTTCCTCTTTAATATCTGTCAGAGGCAGATTTCCCTTTTTTATTTATTTTTTGGTTTGTTTTTTAATTTAAAAGCGAGCGGCTGTGCCCCGGCTCCCATTTGGCCAGTCAGCAGTGAGGAGATGATCTCTAAAGGATATGAAAGGTTTAATCATTTTAATTTTGTTTTTATTAAAGTTTATCATAACTTTTTTCCATGCGCCCCTGGTAAGGCATGAGAGGCGGGCGGAGGGGTAATATAAATATACACGAAGCCCGAAGCATTCGCCTAATGAAAGTCTCTAATGGGAGGCGCCTGGCGGGAAGGAAGTGGTTAGATAGCTGGGCTATGGAAGGCAGACCAAAGGCACGCTGTAATATCGCTGAAACGTGGCAGGAATCTCATAAACTCCCCATCTAGCTCCGGCAGACACTTGTCGTTGGGAGCTCATGGCTTTCATTAAGCAGAAAGAGAGGAAGCTCCGACTGCTGACTTGTTCCAGAATGTTTTTCTTGTTCAGCTGCATCTTAAAGCCTTTTCCACTTAGAAAAAACACATACAGACACGCACACACACGTGCCACAGCGAGCAGCTGCTGCAGCCAAGTGCCGGGAAGATTTGGAAAGATTTGGGGTCCCTCTGCTGGGCTTTTTCCTCTCTCCATCAAAGCGAATCCTGGTGCTAGGCTGGAGTCAGCCGGGAAGTCCCGCCAGCTGTCGTGGCTGCTGGGCCAGGCAGGTTGCGAGGCA
>NW_005842907.1:552602-553247 GCF_000455745.1 Alligator sinensis | reverse complement strand
CCGCTCCCTCCCCGGCCCCCTTCTGCAGGTGCCAGCCCCTGGTTCAGACTGGCTCCCGTGCCTGGCGGCTCTGCTCGGCCCCGTCCTCCGGACGCAGAGCTCGCAAGGCCGTCGTTGCTCGTCAGGCTCAGGCCAGAATTCACCCTCCGCTTCGGTAGGGAGGTTTGGCAAAGCAGAGAGGAAGCTGAGGGCCGGGTGGCCAAAGGTCCGGCTTTCTCCTCCCTCAGGAGCTGCACGTGGAGCAGGGGTAGGAGCGAGGCTGACTAGACAACGGCCTCAGCACATTGTTCTTCTTGGCACCGAGCTGGTCTCAGCAGCCTTGCCCCTCCTTCTGCATGTGGCGGCGTTGTCCTTCGCTCTTCTGAGAAGACCGAGCCTCCGGTGCGGCACCTGTCAGGAGAGCCCGGCCTCTCCTCCTGGTCCAGCAGCGCCGTGCCGTCTCGTGGCACTGGGTTTCTGCTGCTCGGCCCTCCCGGCGCTGTGCGCTGCAGGCTCCGCGCTCGTCCCGACCATCGCCGCAGCGCTCTCTGCAAGGACTCGGGCAAAATGCATCAAGGATGGCTCTGACTTGTTCTACATTAAAGGGCTAATGAGTGTGGGATTTGCTTCACTTACATGCTTTTGCTTGTACATTAACTCTGGGCT
>NW_005842907.1:518659-552571 GCF_000455745.1 Alligator sinensis | reverse complement strand
CCCTATCCAGCTGCTCAGCAGAACGGCCAAGTGCTGAGCGCCTCAGCCCGGAGCTGAGCTGCTGCTGCTGCTGCTGCACGCACGCTGGCCTTCCCTGTTTACACGTGCACACGGACACACGTGCTTCACGTCTGTAGGAGTGGAGGAGCTGAGGTTCTGCTGGCCTGGGCAGCGGGGGCTCAAAGGGACTGTTTGCCCTGTTGATGATCAGTGATTAATGGGGGAGGACACAAGGGGTGGGGGCTTGCATTCAGTCCCTTACTGCAGTGGTTCTCAGCATTTTTAGACTTGAGGAGCTGCTGGATAAACTTGAGGCACCCCTCAGAAAGTGCCAGCTCTTAGGTCTCGCTCTTTTTTTGCCTACAGAAAAATAAGAGACCAGTTTTTCTGTTGGAAGGACTTGGAAAGACTACAGCTATGGAAGGCTGTGTGAAATCTGCGGGTTTATCTTGTGTCTCGGGTGCGCACACCTAACCGTGCTCACGTGGCTGGCTGATGCGTGCAAGAAGACTGGGCCTATGTGGTGGCACAGGGCACGAACTCGACTTCACAGCAGTTGTTTGACTGCTGGAGAGAGCGCGCATCTCTACTCCGTCACCACCTTGCACGCTTCCTGCTCAGTGCTGCGGTCCCTTTGGGCTGCGTCCTTGCCCCTCGCTCAGTGCTGCTGCCAGGAGGGAGGCACAAAGCAGATCCCGGGGAGAGGAGGGTTGTGGAGGGCACAAGACCAGCCATGCCCCGTGCGGCCTCCAGCACAGCAGCAGGCTGGCCCGCGCCAGGAGGCGAGAGAGAGGGCCGGAGCGGCCTGAGCTGCCAGACGGTTCCTTGGGGGTTGTTGCGGGCAAGGCAAGCCGTGCCCAGCTTTAATGCTGGTACCTTTGTTGTGAAGCGCTTGGGCTTCTGCCCTAATAGATCTCGTAGAGAGAGATGGTAGCGTCTTTGAGTGAATGGCACTTTACAACCCCTCGTCCTTTCATGGTGCAGACTGGCTCGCAACGAGCATTTGTATTAGAGACGTGTCGTGCTGGATTTTAAGGCACACTTGAGTTTTAAAATCGCTGTCGGCCAGGCAGGAGTGGATGCCCCACGTCCGCTCTTTGGGACACCCTAATACTTCAGCATTGCCGGTCCAACGGGGCCCACCCTGCCTGTGCCGCGTGCATCTGCAGCACTTCTGCCGGATGCATTTCTGCCCCTTTGACCTGGCAAGAGCACAGACCTTCCCCGAGCGCCTAATGTATTGTGAGCAGGGACGTGATTGCAGCCAGGTAGGCCGTGCCCCCGTTACACCTTATCCTAGAGCCGTCTGCGGTGCGCGCTGGGCCTGGCGGTGGTGCGAGATGCAGCGAGAGGAGGGAAGTGTGCAGACCCCTCATGCTAACAGCACCTAGGATTTCCTTGTGTGCTGCGGTGTGTCCTGGGGTGTTTCTGCCCGCACACATCCCTGTTGTTTTGCCTAATCCTAACCCGTGGAGTAGCCAGACAGGCTTGGAGAGGCTTCTTTCTCCATAGGCCGTATCCTGTAAGGTAGGACGCTGGGAAACGCGCAGCACCTTCCCTTCACAAGGTCTAGCCCGGTGGGTCTCAACCTTGTAGACTCGCGGCACCCCTCAGAAAATGCCAGCTCTTCATTTTCACTTTTCGTGGCTACAGAAAGGGACTAGAGCAATGCTTTTGTTGCGAAGAATTCGGAAAGGTCCCAGCAGGGCAGGGTGGTTTCAGCACTCTGGATTTGTACACACAGTCTCTGGGTTTATCTTGTGAATCACACTTGCACAACTAACAGCGCTGACATGGTGCGGCACCCCACAGCATCCTCGAAAGGCTCTCGAGCACCCCAGGATGCCGTGGCACCTGCCTGAGAATTGCTAGGTCCTTACCTCCATGCAGGACTCCATGTGCCTCGCATCCTCTTCCCCAGATTTTGCGCTTGTCCCCGTTTCACCAGGACCTTCTGTCTAATGTAGTAAAGTTTCCTCCTCCTCACCCGTTTCCTGCTCACCTGCACGTCACGAGCCTTTTTGTTGATTTCTGTGATAGCTGGAGAATGCGAGAGCCACGTGTGAAGCCAAAAATCAGTTTGTGTGTGTGGACTTGGTGGAGTCAGTGAAGACCCGGAAGGAAATGCGTGCGAGTTGCCTGGAAGAGGAGCAGGAAGAGAGGGTGCTGGAGGGGGTCAGTCCCAGCCCATCTGGGTGCGGTGGTGGCAGGGCTGCAGCCGCTCCTGCTCCGTTTCTCCGGAGGCAGAAGATCGAAGGTGACTCGCAGGGTCATAAGCCCCATATAAAGACCTAGAAACTGCACGTTTGGAGGTAATTGCTTGGGGCAGGGCTATAGCCAAGAACTCAGAATATCCCTTTTTTCTGTTGCTTATATTTTGTGAATTCAATAGAATATCGGTGAGAGACCTGTGATGGGACAAATGACTCCAAGAATTAGTGTGCTAGGACCAACGTACTTCATTGAGGCCGGTTATTGAACAGCTGCGAAGTGAGAAATGCCAGTGTAGTGCAAGGGCTAAGTTTTCAAGGCTGGTGGGTCAGCCCAGATGGCATTTCGGGGCCTTGTTGGGCTCACGTTCTGCTGCAGTGAGGTGAGGTGCTGCCGGCTGGAAAACTTTCTGTTGTTTCCCAGCCACGTTCTGGCTGCTTTGTCAGTTGAGGAGAGAAGGGAGTCGTGACCATACGTGCATCTCGGATAGCTTTTGTGCGCCGCCTGGGCTCCAGCTTCTCTAGCTTGCTGTGAGTTTTCCTGGGCTTCTCCTAGGAGGCTGCATGAAGAAATTTCCCTTTTCCACATGCAGAACAGTGTGTTGAATGTTTCGAGCCCACCTAGAGCATCGGGACAGACGTACAGAAGTAGCCTCTGGGATGACTGATGCATGCTGAAGAAGAAAGCAAAGCCACGTTGCCTTTGGTTGGTGGACTTTGTGGGTTCAAGGAGCCAGCGTCCAGAGCGTCAGATGGGTTTCAGGTTGGACTAGTTTGTGTTTGTCATCACGTGGCGCCTCGCACGTTGTACTGGCGTGGGGGTCTTCAGTCCCATCCGACCCCTTTTCTCCTCGAGAGAAGCTGCAGGCAGGCTCACGGTGTGGGTCCTCCTGGGCCGCTGCCTCTCTGTGCTGCTGCCCGGGGGTTTCCAGAGTGAGCAGGGTGAAAGCTCGGTATGGCCAGAGCTCTTGTCCAGGTGTGTGCCGTGTTAAATAATAGTGAGCAGTTACTGCATCAGCAGGTGGAAGGAAGCAACAAGGCGTTCAAAGGCAGTTGCTGGGCCTTGAATTGGCAGAGATGCGAAGGGCGCTCCGTGGCAGCAGGCTTGTCCGCAGTGTTTTGGAGTTTGAGGGGACCGATGTCACAAAATGTTTTGACAGCTCTGGGCGACTACAGAGAGACGTATCGGTCCTGTAGCTAGAACCGGGCTGGGACTGCAGAGGTCTGAGCTCACCATTGCCCCGGGGCAAGGACCTAAAACTTCCTGTTGCCGCCTGGGGAGAGCGCCAGCCTACGCTCCCGGCGCTTGCGACGCCAGGTCGTTGGTGTGTGAAAAGGCAGTCCCTGGATGCCCTCGCCGCACGCGCAGGAGTGTGGAGATGTGTAGCAGCACACGGTCCCTGTAGGAGTGGTACAACGCCCGGTGGGGTGGGGAGGGAGGGAGGTACCGTGCTTAAAAGCCAGTGAGTTGTCCTGTGTAATTTAGCCGTGGTGTCTGGTGGCGGACACGCAAGATAACACAATCCCAAACGTCTTAAATGCAGATGGGAAGGTATGCAGAGCCATTGGACCCGTGTACGTGCGCAGTGTCTTGGGTTGGTTGCTCACGTGAATCACTTCCTGCATGTTCACGTGCACATCTGTGCTCTCTCGTGTACTCGTACATGCCCTTATCCTCACACGGGTAACACGACACTTGCTCACACTTTCCAGTAGATAGGAATGGACATGTTCTCACGCAATGACCTCTCTCGCATGCAGGCTGGTTGGTGCCTGCTAAGCATACAGGCCTGCCGTGGGTGCGGCGCGGATTCATACAGGAAATGGCATTAGGAGACGCGGCGTAGAATGGACGGCAGTACCGAAAACCACAATGTAAATCTGTGACGGTCCCTCACCTGGAGCAGAGCATTTCGTTCTGGTCACCTTTTGTGAAAATGATGTGCGATAATAGAAGGGTTCAGAGACTGGGAACAAAAATGATGGATTGATTAAGGGCCTGGAGCAAATTTTAAAGAGGAGAGTTTACATGACAGGGGAGATGAATGAGACAGCACAGGATACGAGGTATCCATGATAACGTGTGCTACAGAGAGGGTAAATCGGATGTACCTGCTCGTCCCCTCGGTGCAGGAATGAGGGCGTGTTCACCGGGGCCGAGGCTAGAATTAGAAATGGCCACGTGAAGTGCGTCGGCCGTGCAGGATGTGTCCCAACGCAGCTTGTCCGCTTGACTGGATGAAACGCCCATCGCCTGCCGTCCGGCCCGTTGATCTGGTGGGACAGCGGGCCACGTGTTCTCGTGCTCCCATGTTCGGCATTTCCAGAGATGTGCGGGCTTTACACTGCATGGACGTGCTCGCACGTTCACCTGCGCGCTCCCGTATGCCTGTTTCCCCTCTGGCTCGCAGATGTCCAGGCGCGCCAAAGCAAATGCATCTCGTGCTGATTCCACTACAGGCCTTGGAGTTGCGCAGGAATTAACAGATGGACATTTGCCATCCCGGGCGACCGGCACCAGCTGCTTCAGGAGAAGGTGGAAGAAATCCAGCAAGTGGTTATGGCATAACACACCCAAAGGAAAAGGGTAAAGGCTGCCTGATGCCCTGAAACAGGAGCATCCCTGGTCTTCCCAAAACAATTGAGTGGGTTTGTTCTTTGGGTTGTGTTTTTTTAAATCCTCATGGTGATAACTCTCTAGAAATGCTGGCCTGTGTGTGTGTGTGTGTGTGTGTGTGTGTGTGTGTGTGTGTGTGTGTGTGTACCTTCTTTAACTCTCCTTGGTGCTAGGTTGCAGTGATGCCCTGTGGGAGTGAGGTCCACAGGCGAACGGTGAGTTGTGTGTTCACTTTTACCTGGTCTGAATTTGCTGCCTCTCACTTTCGCTGGTTGTCCCACTACGAATAGGACTAGATGACGAATCAACCTTCTCCAAACCAGCCATTTTTCATACTTCCCTCGTACCTTTTATTTCATCTCTAAAGGAAGTAGCTCCATCCTTTTCATTATTTCCCTGTATGGAAGTCTGTCCAGGCCTCCAGCTGGTCTAGTCTCACATTTCGGAGCCAGACTATTTATAAGGGACGTGTACTTTTTTCCGTCCGGGTGCAGTACGCGTTGTGCCGCTTGTTTCTTTCCAACCACCGTTGACCATCAAGCTGAGGTTTCCCTCGAGCTGGCCACAGGAACGCCCAGGTCTTTCCCAAGTGGTTTCGTTGAGCACGCCCTGCGCTCTCCCTGCTTGGAGCCGCCCTGCGCGGGTCCTGGATAGGAGACGGGGACAGGCTGGGCACGACCCGCGAGCATTTTTTCTTCCCTTTCTGATTTGCTGGTATTCATGCAAAATAGAAGCTTCTGCTTCTTTTCTGGGAACTCGGTTTCTTTGCCATTTAACCGAGGCATTCTGGAGTTTTCCTTCCTCCTTTTTGTCACTGTGAAGGGTGAAGCAGGGCTTGCTGTTTGGGATTGTTCTCTGCCCTCCGCTGCTACTTTGCTGCCTCCTTTGTGGCAGGACAATGGCATTAATTTCAGCCTTTGCAGGCAGGCAGGCAGGCAGTCTGGCAGCGCACAGTGCCTGTCCGTTCCACTTCACTTGTGCAGCCGCCTCGCCTTTCCACATCACCTACTCACTTCTCTCCTCCCTTTCTTTTGTGTGTGTGGGGCGGGGGGTTGTTTGGGGTTTATTCTGCTCCAGCCCGGGGGAGGTCAGAGGTCTGTGCTCGGATCCCGCGCGCAGGGAAGCAGGCATGTGGGTAAATTAAAGTAAGCAGAACTTTCCCCCGCTGTGCGTGCCTTTCCCCGGAGCTGACACTCAAGCTCCTTTGCCCGTCCTGAATACCAGATTGCTGCTGCTGACACTTGCAAGTCAGAAGACTTTTGATGGCCGCGGGCGTGGGCTGGGCCGTAGCTCTTCACTGAACAATTCCTTCCCCCTGTGCCTAGCGATGCCCTGGAAGAGGAGCGCTCGCATGGGAGAGGGGAATGCACGCCGAGGTGCGAGCCCCCGTTTGTCCAGACGGATGCAGGAAAGTCCTTTTGGAAAGGGGCAGCTTGGTGCTGATCAGAGAAAATGAGCCTTTCTCAAGCCTTTCTGCACCCCCCTCCTGCAGGCCACAGAGGAAGAGCAGCATTGAAAGCCCCGACCTGCCGGGGAGGGAATAAAGGAGCCGCGTACAAAGCCCCGAAAGGGGAAGCGGCCAAAGCCTCCTCGTCCGTTCTCGCACACGTGGGAACCGTCTCTGCGTGTCTTTGAAAGAGGCAGCACGGCCGTCTCGGAGGGCTGCCATCGGCATCGCAGAAGCAGGCGGCAGCTTCGACTTCGGCCCTCTGGGACGGCGAGCTCGGCGCTCGGCTCCCTGGTTTGGTGCTCCGATAAACGTGGGCTCTCGCCCGCCTTTCCGAAGCCGGCTGCGGATGGAGCCGAGCTGAGACTGCCTGGTTGGAAGCAGAGTGGCAACGAGTGGGCTACCTCGCCTCTCGCAGCTGCCCTTTGCCTTCCAGAAGGCATCAACCAAATGCATAAATGAGATCCCCCCCTCCCCCAGTCAACTGTTTCCTTTCTTCTGCACAAATTGGCAAGGACTAACCTTGTCATATTTAGTACAGCGCTAACGGGCGCCTGCCTCCAAGGGGTAATCATGCAGGCATAAATTCGGAAAGTTGCTAAGCTATGAGCAGTCTTATGAGCATTAAAAGTGTCCTCTTTGCCAGAAAGGTCATTCATAACTTGGCTGCGCCGCTGATGTACAGTCAGTGATATTGATTGATTAATGTATAAAAAGCACCAAATCCATTTGCTTCTATGAAAGAGAATAAAGTGCAGTCGACTCTCTCTTTATTTTCACCTCATCCTTTTGTTTGAAGGACGTTTTTTTTTCCTCTTTTTGTTTTGCCGGCTAGGTTTAAGGGGGTTACAAAGAGCCAGTTTCTGCCAAGTAATGCGTTCACAAAGGGAACATTGATTCACATCAGTGTCGCTTGAATTACCCTTAAAGGTTTGCCAAGGAGTTGTTCTTATATTAACCTTCTGTTCATCAAAGATGAAATAAATAAGTCGCAAAGTTAGCTCCACGGCTTTTGGGTGGGAATCGGATGCAAAACAGGAATTTCTTCTTCTGCAAACTCTTGGAAGAGGGACTGCCATCTTCCGCCTGCTGCGCGCCCCCGAGGTCTTGCCCCTCCGTCCAGCCTCACCGTCCAGGAGGCCACGTTTCCCTCGGCCCCCATGCTGGGGTCTTCTCCACGCTCCCACTGCCTCCCTGAGCCGTGCACCCCCTCTGCCCCCACCTCCAGGGGCTCTCCCGGCCCCGCGTGGAGAATTTACTTCCAGCGCAGAGATTAGTTCTGTGTGGCTGCCTTTGCTTTCACGCTGGCTGGAAACCTCAGAAGAACTGAATGACTTGGGTTCTCAAAGGACATCTCCAACCTGGCTCAAACTCGCCCATGAGGGGTGCCCAAAGAGGCAGGAGTGAGCCGAGGGAAGAGGGGCCCTGCTCTTCCCCTGGCTGGCCCTGCTCTTCTGCAAGGGGGCTCTGTCCCGGGGCAGGAAGGATTGCCCCTGTGGGTACGGCCCTTCTCGTGGAAGTCCACGCTGCTGCCACGGCCATCTTGGGCGGTCAGACATTCGATCGGCCCTTTACTAATCCGCGCATCTTCTGCTTGCAATGCTCTCTTGTAATGATGATGTGCTCACCTCTGTCTGGACGACAACCACTTAATCCTCCGAGCGCACTGATCCGGTGGTGGGGAACACCCTCGTTCGTTTGCGTGTGCCGTACAAGTTTCATATGAAATGCAGGTTTAATCGCTGGAGCCTTAATTAAGAAGACGTTGGGACCGTCCCTCACTTGCACGCAAAAGGTCTGCTGCCCAGCTGACAGGCCCTGCTTCTGCAGCTTGACCCGGCATCTCCGCGCTTCCTCCCAAGGTCTTGTGTCTAGGTGCTGGGTCATCCTTTCTTGGATCACTGATCATTTTTAGGTTACTACTTCTTCCTTTTTTCTTTTTTTTGACTTCCACTTAATTCTCGTGGGCACCATGAAACAAGGTGTCCTTGAGCCCGTGAAGCGGGTGTGCAGCTCCAGCGCACAGGCTGCCACGTTCCCTTCCACAACGACTGGTAAAGGGATAGACCGTAAGTGGTGTCAGCAGGGAGGGTGTCAGGTGGCTGTTTCTGCCCTCTATCAGGAAACCAGACTGGTTTCTTCAGTCGTCGATAATTTGTGCCATACTTCAACTTTCTCACTAGTGTTTGCACCAAAAGCCGGGAAGACCCGTGTCTTCTGCCCTTGGGCTGGTCACGCTGCCTCCTCCCGGGGAATGTCTTGTGCTCAAGGTTGCCAAAGCTCCTGGGTTTTGCCTTGCCTTCTGTGCACGGACGGCTCCCTGCCATCTGGACCGGCTCTGCAGTAGCTGTCTGCACCTGGCCGCGGTGCGAGGAGCCCGTCGGCGCGGGAGTCTTGAAGGCTCACGTGTCACTTCACGTCATCTTTGCTCTTCGGCCACGAGCAGCGCAGGGTTCCCAGCTCGACCACGGTGCGTGTTGTGCATCTGCATCCGTCGGCAGCCTTCCCTTCGTCCCAGAAACGCAGCGACTGAAACACAGGCGCCCGCAACTTGCAGCTCACCCGATTCCTGTCTAGAGCTGCTGATTTGCAGTGCCGGGCAAAGCCCAACTTGGAGCGAAGTGCCGCCAGCGTTGGGCACCCGCTCGCTTGACTCGGTTGTTCTGGGGAGATGCGAGTTGCTAATACTACACTGAGCACGCGAGCCCATCGGGAGCGCGGGGAGGCGTCGTGCATGTTGTCCCCCTCAGCGAAGAACTGGTATTTTGCCCTACGGTTCCTTAGTTGCGGGCCTTGAATAATGGACGGACCAGCTGAGCTGCCTTCCACGCGTGCAGGTTTGCTCGCAGGACTTGCAGCAGTTTCTCCGTGTCCTTTTTTCTGGTGTCACACCCAAGCTGTGGGGTGCCGAAAAACTAGTGCTGTCGATTGTGCCGTTCCAGCGCGCCAGGCCCCTCGGACCTTGGCGCACCGTCAGTAGCGATTAAAGCAAGGGATGACACCTTGCACTCCCCTGGAAAAGCTTTATTTTCTCTCTCGCTACTGTAAAAGCGGAAGCGCAGAACATCTTGTTGTTTTAAAACCCTTTCTGCGGCTGTGGGAGAATTGCCGACCCCTGCCTTCCCCTCCCCCTCGGCGAGGTGATGGGGAGCAGATCAGAAGATACAGAGTGAGCACGCTGAGAATGAATCCATTTTCTCTCCTCCATCTCCGCAGAATAAATTAGAATTTGCCTGATTTAATAAAATGGCTTCATCTCTCTGCCATCTTTCCCATCTCCCATGCGCTCCCTCCCTGCCCCCACCGCACAATAATAGATCTCAGCTCCATATCTCCTTATTATGGGCTAGCAATTTAACATGTAGGGAGTGTGTGCACGCGTGCACACATACGTGCACAGCCTGTGCTGGGGGATCCTGGGGACCGAAGGGGCAGGGAATTTGTCACTATATCTCATTTTCCTTCTTGTCAATGGTGATGGTTATAATTGATGCGGGGGTCGGTGCAATTTACCGTCCGCCTGCTCCTAGCCTGACCTCTCCGCCTGGATGTGATGGCAATATAGGAATTATTTTGGGGAATGGGGGTGGCTAGCGGTAGGAAATTTTATAGCACATATTTGCCCCAGCCACTTTGATTTTTAATTGGTGCCCATCCATCTCGGCGTGCTGCGAAATCGTGGCTCCCTTGGCCAGGCGGTGGGTTGGGGGGTTACTCGTCCCATCTCGACCAGCTCCGCTGTATCTGGACCGGTTCCCCAGCTCGCATCAGTGTGTTAATTTCTATTTCCTAGGTTGATTTCCCCCCCCTTTCCGTTCTGACACTAATTATGCCAGGCGCATTGGGAGCGCTTGCTGCTGAGAGGTACCCAGCTAAGTGTTAAGAAAGGTTTTAAAAACAGACTGAACTCTTTCTTAATGAGGCTCAATCGTGCTCTCCTCCGGGTGGTTTTGTTTTGCTGATCTGTCAGTTTTTCAAGGATTTAATTGCACTTTTTTCATATTAGTCTTTGAAATGAGACTAAGCAGCTTCTGTAAAATGGAATCTGAAAAGAGGGAGAAGTCCCTGGCTTTTCTTTTCTGTTGTCTGGGGGGTGGTTTTGGTTTTGTTTTTGTCGTCTTTGCTCCAGGATTATCTTCCGGCTCTCGGGACCGAAGGTTGTCATGACAGGCAGCTCTCAGGATGGCAGACCCTCGCAAGCAATTTGCTTTGCCTCTCAAGCTTCCCAGTTTGGGCTCCTGCCCCGTTGCTGCACATGCGACTCCTGGCAGAGGCTCCCGAAGGCTCGTTGTGGGCCGGGAGAGCAGGCGGGGGGACGCAGGGAGCCGGACCCGGCTGGTAGGAAGTGGCCCCCGTGCCTTGCAGAAGCAATGTCAAAACGGGTCCAGCCGGGAGCATCGCCCTAATACGCCGAGTGTATGAAAAGCAGAATCCTGCCCCAAAGATGGGAAGGAGAAGTTGGCAGGTTGGCGGGGGTGGGGAGAGAGGCTGTATCCTTTATGCTATTATCTTTATGGCATAGAAAAACATGCTTGAAGCAATCAGCATGAAATTCTTAATTGCTTCGCTTACTTCTGCACCCCTCTTGGGACAGATTGTGCAGATGCAGGAGCTGCCAGGACCCTCATGTTAGCGCACTGTCCCTGCTGTACCAACTATTTTTAACTAGAGCTTTGTTTTGCAAAGATGCACAGCGCTTGTGCTTTTTCTTTTTTTTCCGAGGATGCTAATAAACAGCAGAGGCAATAAAGAGCTGTTCTGGCCAACCTGACAGTGACTGCGCTTTATTAGGCTGCAATTCATGCTCCCTCCTCTTTGCCCGTAGGTTTTTTTATTTCGCTTTCTTTTCTTTTCCTTTAGCTTCGGCTCTTCCTTTCTTTCCTCGTATTTATCCCTTAACTATTTTCAGGGCCGTCTGGCTGTTTTCCCTCTCAGCCCTCAGTGCGACCAAAATCCCTTGTTCCTTGCCGTCTTCAGATGTGTATCTCCCTCTTGTAGTTTCCAGCACATCTCTCTTGAGGATGTAAAATCCAAGAACCAGATCTCTGAGATTTCAAAATAAAATAAAAGTAAACTCTGCTTTAAAAACACTTTAGCAGGAAAGCCAGGCTAATTGTAAATCAATGGGTCTTAAAATGCAGCATTGATCTCCAGTTAGAAGTTTGAAGGGGAAAGCAGTAATTACTGCACCGAAGGTAGTTTTTTCTCTTAGTAAGTTCTGGGCAGAAAGAAGGCTCATTAGGGCAGCACTCGGAATCTGAGTAATTAGTTTAAAAAGTACTTTTGTGGTGTTATTCCCTTGGCTAGAAATTATCGGAGTCTTCACAGATTTATAGTTCAGCTCTGATAAGGTTTGATTTATTATTGTGTTTGGTGTGGAAGATCCTTACTATATAATCACCTGAGTGAAGATCCAGAGCCGTGCGGATTAGACAGCGAAGCACTGTATTATCTTTTAACCCTGGTTGCATTTTAACCGGCACTGCGCTGGCAGGTAACCCCAACTCCTCTGCGTGGTCTCGCACCTGCCACGACAGCACCACTCCTCGGGCCCCCCGAAGGCGTTGTTGTCACGGGGGCTGTGCGGCCCTGGCACCGTCTTGCAGGGGTAGCACAGCCCCTGGGGGCCCTTTCACAGGCGGAGCCGGGTTCAGCCTGGGTTTTGCAAGATCTCGCCTTGGTCGAAAGCGAGCGTTTCGCTCTGCAGCGAGCCCCTTTCCCCGGGAAGAGAAGATGCTGGCGCTCTTGACAACTCGGCTGCCAGAAGGAGCACATCTTTCCCTCTTCGAGGGATATTTTTGTCTCGTCTTATTCTGCTTCTGGTTGTTTCTCGCTGCAGACTTCCCGGAATAGCAGCGGTGTTTCTCTTTAAGGGCATGCGAAAGGTGTCTCGGCACCGTGCATGCACGTGCATCGTGGAGCTGCGATACCTTTGTACTAGAAATCTGATTTTTTTTTTCTTTCTTTTAAAGAAAACACATCCTGATTTTCCCCCAACAGAAACTTTTCTCTTGAAATTATGCTTACCACAGCTCATCCCAGGGTGAAATTTTCTGGTGAAAATTGGAAGAGGCTGTTTTCCAGCCAGTGCCACAAGTCCTATTGGCGTTAGGACTCCCGGTGTCTGGGCTGAGGTTTGTTTTGGGGCTGTCGGCAGCGCGGCGGGGGAGCTAGCGGGCAAGCGGAGACGGGGAAGCAGGTGGCGAGGGGCGAGCTCGCTCGCGCAGGACAGAAATAGAAGTCACAGGAAGGCTGGAGGAAGGGGAAATGCTCGGTCTCAAAGCCAAGGCGAAAGAGGAACTGAGAAGAGGACCATCTTGTAATGCTTCACAGGCATTGCTAGTTAAGGCCCTTTCCATTTTGCTCTCTGAATCTGCTGCTCTGCTCCTTGGTTTTACTTGTGACGTGGAGAAGGGAAGCCCAGTCCCGGCCTCTGCGCATGGGGCCTGGTAGAGGGAAAGGATCTGCAAAGTCCTTGCACGCGTCTTCGTGGCAGGACACAGATCCCGGTCCCCACTCTTCTCCTTTTGTCGTCTGTGGCTTCCGGGGCCGAGGCCATGTTCCCGCTGGGTTTTTTTCCATGTGTGCAGAGACTGTTATTTTAAGAATATTTGTTAATAAAAAATGGAATCTGGCACTAAGTCCTGGTGTAGCTGGACCAGGTGGTCAGCAGAGAGCAGGGACCCGGCGGCGTGGCTCTGTGCTGCTCCGCTTTGGAAGGAAACACCGGAGGATGAATGGGACGGAGGGGATGCGAACCGTGGGCTCGAGAGGAGGTTGAAGCTTTCCAGGAGGTTAAACGACACACGTGCACGTGCATCCCGTCTTCAGGGGCGTTACATTACCAACGCATAAGGACATGAGCGTGTGTGCGTGCAAAAAAGATGCGTTCACCCTGGTCCGTCTTCCAGCTGCAGACTCGGCAGGATTTCTGCCTCTGGGTTGCAGCAGGTCAGGCCTGCGCTCTTTTAAAGACACTGCGTTGTGTTGCTGCAGGGCCAGATTGTGAGCCCCTTTCTCTGGTAGTGCTACTGAAATTAGGAAGAGTACTGGCAGGAAGGCTTTCACAATATGGCCCATCATGGTTTCAAGGTAGTCGTCCCGGTCCTTCACCTGGAGGCCTGTACAGCTGCTCACTGAAGAGTGGCGAGTTACAGGTGCAGACGACAGCACGCGCGTGCCCGCGATCACGCGCGTTTTGGTGAAGGGTGCTTGTGCTGTGGATATCCAACATTAGGACTTCCTGGTTTAAGCAGCTTTGTTCTCCTTGGTTCAGCCACCCCCCGGGGCATAAGTTCAGGACCTGAAGACAGCGAGACTTTCCCAGATCCAAAGGAGTTGGATTCCTTGATTGTGGAGGTGCTTCCCAGTCCAACCTCCCTCTGAGGTCCGCTGTCGGGAGCCTCGTGGCTGTCTGTGCCGACGTGCCAAGACCCAGATCTGCCTCCTGAACGGTTCTGGTCCACCCCAGAGCGGGAGCAGTGCTGCTCCGGGCCGTGTACCACTGCAGGAGTTGCCCTGCTAGGCCAGCCCTGCCGTCCAGCACGCGTGTCAGTGCTGGCACCAGCGCTTCCCACGCCACGCGGCAGCTTTGGAAGGATCCCAGGCAAGGTTTTGCTGTGCTCCACATTAACGAGAGGTAATCTTGTGCTCTGAAGCTTGTTGGCTTGCATCCCTTTCAAAAACGCTCTCAGGTTTAGTGGTCACAGTTCTCAATACGCTTATACTCAGTTATCTAATCCAGTGGTGCCCAAGTTGTCCAGCCCACAGGCTAGATGGCTGGGCTGGGCTGGGGCTGGATCCAACCCGGGGCCAGATGAGTGGCTTAGCACTGGCCTGCTGCCGTTGCTCGTGCTGCCATCAAATTTCCTGACCCACGGACCAGATGACTTGGCTCCACGTGCCAGACCCTGGTCACCACTGATATAATCCTTCCTGAGTTATGCTAAATGTTGGCCGTAGCAATGTCTTGGGGCATTGACTTTCACAGTCTGATTACCAAGTGCAATGGTCTTGTGGAAAAATGTTTCATTGACAGGGTGTCCAGATCCATTAGCCAGCGGTCTCCTAGCCTTTGTGCAACTTGGTAGGCAGACACAGACCTCTCAGCCGCTGATAGCGGCGGGCTTGGCCTCTGTTTTCTTCTGTACCCCGTCCTGCTGGAAGGCTTATCGGACACTCTCTTAAAACCCTCTCTTGATGGAGATGAGACCTCTTGGATGAGATCCTTAGGTCATCAGTGAAGCCTGCAAGTAAGTCTCTTCAGCAACCAGCTCCCTTTCCACGAATGCCACAAGTCTCGCTCGTCGTAAGATGAGCTCCGCAGCACGGCCTCCTTGTCGTCTGTTCGTACCTTCTCAAAATGTAACCAGCTGGATATTTAGGTGGTAGCAGCAGCAGCAACTTCGCGCTGTGGTCTCCTACCAGTAGAAAACAATATCGAGTACTTTCTCAAACCTCTCCGAGACGCTTTGCTCTGAAAATGCTGTAGGTTAATAGATGTGTGAACCTTGCGACGCAGGACAAAGCAAGTTTCTGCAAGTCGCAGTGCATGTTTCTATTCCTTTGAAGAGTGTTTGCCCCTTTTTCAGTTTGATGGCACGTTCCTTTCTTCTTAAGTTATGCTACAGCAAGATCAGACGCTCCCCCTCCATCTTCTCTAAACCAGTTGTTGTTTTATGTGCTTTTAGCACGTCCCCCGTTTGTGTCTCTCTCTGCAGAAAACAATCTCGGGCTTTCGGTTTCTCTCCCCATGAAAGGTTCTTCAGACCCTTAATCACTGTTTTCACCGTTTCCTGAACCTTTGTAATTCTGCCATTTTCTTGTGGAGTAAGGGTGGGAATCTTGGCAAAAGAGCAGTTTTGTGGTGGGCCCAGCAAACGTTTCTTCCTCTTACTACCCTTCCTTACTCAGCGTGGCTTGCTTTTTGGCCGCTCTTTGGGGATAAGTTGCCCCCTGTACTGTCTTTGTGCGCATTGGAAAACTGGCCTTCTTGCATTTTAAGCCTCTACCCTCCCACCTGAGAGGTGATGGCCGTGTGTACGGTTTATACGTCGTCTTCTCCGAAAGCATCGAGGGCCCCTTCCTTATGAGATTGGACAAATGGGGAAAGGAAGATGGGAATTGCTTTCACTGTCATCTTCTCCAGATGACTCCATTTGTGGGTCGTCCGCATCCCCTGAGCGTTCAAGGTCACTTTTAGAGCTGGCCAGGCAGGCAGCTCAAAGGTCCTCTGCCCGGTCAGGACTCGCAGAGCCGGCAGACGTTGGGTGTCCTTTCTGACGTCTTTCAGGACTGTTAGCCAATTTATCGTTTTAACCCAAAGTGTAGTTCAGGGCAGCAGTAGTTGAATTGAATAAAACCTGGCTGACAATTAAGTGCAGTAGATGGTGTAGATTAGTGGCAGCCTCTGGGATGCCCGAGTGCTTGGCAGTAGGAGATGCTCACCAAGAACTGTAGTTGTATCTTTATCTGGATGATTAGCTGTATGAGCTTGATGAAGCCCAAGGTGTAATTTGGCCCTATTCTGTACAGTAAACACCAGTTAAATGTCCTATCATATAACTTGCTGCTCTTTGGATTTTCTCCCAGCCTCCACACAGTTTATACTCTCACCACTTTGCCTAATTCGTCACTTCAGTTAATTGGCAATTCACTGCACAGTGTCAGTACGCAAAAACAAGTGGAAACAGGACCTCTGTGGCTAATCGGTCACTGTGGTTACCACCAACGTGCGATCGGCATGTGGTGGAAGAGGTGCTCACACGAGGAAGCGAGCGAATGAGTGAGAGATGGTATCAGAGTCACCTTGTCAACACGAGCAAATGCACCTTGAGAAACTGGCTGTGACTGAATGGGAAAGAGAAGGGCGCTTATACACGTGCTCTGGGAGGGGAGGGCGCTTTAATTAGAGCGGCTCCAATTAAAGCGCCTGGAGGGTCGCATGTATCAGCATCCCTGTGCTGAAAAACAGCGGTCGGGGCGCTTTAACTGAAGCTTGTCGAACAAGCTTTAATTAGAGCACCCCCGCCGCCATTTTTCACCACAGAGATGCTGATGCACGTGATGCTCGAGTCTGCTGGAGCATGGTAATTACCAGCCTCAGTTAATTGAGTCTGCTCCGATGCTCTGTATTACAGTGCGCCGGAGCAACCTCAATGCATGTGTATAGACGCCTGAAGCGCCCAGGTCACTTGGGGTTTCACGTTCACCTTTGAACAGCTGGCTCAGAAATGAAGGCAGTCTTTGGCTCGGTCTTTTAGTTTGGCTGGGAAGCGTATATGGACCGCTGTCCGAAATGACAGGTGTGTGCATGACAGCACGCACGTGAAGCTGTTTGAAATGACTCGTCTTGCGACAGGTACACCCAGCACAAGTGAGCGGCATTCTCACAAATGGACCGATTTTAGCAAACAAGGTGGTTTGGTTTTTAGTTCAGCTGGGCGTCACAGGTTTCGAGTGCAGTGAAGGATGGTTGGAACGCTTTAAGGCATGTCACAATGTCGATTAAATAAGCATGTGGTAAGGAAAAGTCTGTCTGTCAGTCATGTGCAGCGGTGGAAGGTACAAGGCTGCTGTCAGCTCTGCACGGGTGTAGGCTGTGCAAGGTGGACAAAGCAGGCCTTTTTACCAAGCACTACCCAACAGGAGCGTGGTGTTCAAAGGATAGCAGTGTGGCTAGCACAGTAGACGATGTTTGACCGTCCTGCTAATGGCTAATTTGGAGGGAGTGATAAGAGAGCCACTGGTGATTGGGAAGCTTAAGCATCTCTGCGGTGTCAAGAGTGTGAAATGTCTGTCTGTCTGCTGTGCCATTCATAAAAAGGCTTGCATGGGGAACCATGTGTTTGAGCAGTTCATTGTGATTTTTTTTTTTCCTGCAGGGATGGCCTTGCACAAAAGAAAACAGCATTGATATTGGATAGTTGTCCACCTCATTCAATAATGATAGTGGCTTGATGGCTGTTCAGTTAGAGTTTTTACCTCCTAACACTACGTCACAGACCCAACCCATGGACAGTGGTGGGACCATAGATTTCAGTAGTCACCATTATTATTAGCTCGTGAGCAGGCTGCTGGGCGCCTTTGACACCTGCTCCCGATGCTCTTCTAGCAATCCAGCTCATAAAGCAAACTCGAGACGTGGTGCAATCATCAGCTGGTTTCTCCGTGCCAGGTGTATTAACGGGAATGACGTGCTGCCCGGCGGGGCTAGTCCAGAAGAGCCCAGAGAGTCAGCTTCTCACCTGGGGGACCTTTCTGCCCGACTTCGCAGCGCAGACTCGTGGCCACCAAACGGGAAACCACGAGTCCATTCCTTCTGGTGAATCTGTGCACGTGAGGCAGTAGTCTGGTGATGATGATGTGGCGGCAGCAAAGGGTAATAACAACAGCGATGGCGATGAAGGCGGTGACGAAGACTTCCCAACCGCGTGCCGAGGTGATTGATGCAGTCAGAGCGCAGGACGCTCCTCAGCGTCTCTTACTCGGGTAGAGAGAGTGATGTTCAGCCATTTGACTGGGCAGAGTAGTCTTCTGGCTTCGCCTCCAGGCATTGAAGAATGCAAAGCAGAAGTTTGCCGTTGGTTTCTCTCGTCGTGTGCGACCTCTGAGACGACATGCCTTCTTTTAAATGCATCATTTTTGGCAAGCGAGTCCTGAATCCAGCTGGTCAGCCGAAACGGCGTCGACAGGGTCCTGTGGAAAGGCGCAGTTATTCTGATTCACTTTGGTGGCAGAGCAGCTTAGGGGTGTTAAAGGCTTCGGGCGCCTCTGACATAGCTGAGGCGGAGGGAGGGACATGACCCCTGCAGTTAAGCCTTGCACGGATGCGAGGGGTGTCCTTGCTCCCCACCTGTCTCACCTGGGGTGTGCTTCATCTGCGATACCCCGTGCCTTCTCCTCTCGCTCCGAGCTCTTGCTCGGAGACCTTTTGCCTTTCCACCTGCGTCACCTGGTAAATGTTTTCACGGAAATCATTTAGTTGCGGTTTAAATTGCAGTGACTGATAAAGATCTGATTTTTGCAACTGGAAAGGGAAAAGTCTTGTGAGGCAGAAAGCCCCCTTGTGCCAGAAAGCCTGCTGGGAAGTCTGTTCAAGAAGAATTAGAAACCCTTTGAATAAATGCTTACTTGACATGGCTCTGTCTTCCACCTTCTAACAAGCAGGGACGCGAATGGCAGCCGCTGGCCAGAAATTGATTGCATTAATTGATATGCCAATAAGAGAGCTTGTTACATCCGCCATTGGTTAGGAGGCCGGCTAACAAGTCCAGCTGATCAATGGAACCAATAAAGATTTCATCCATTAATGAGCAACATGGTAATTAATGTTATCCATAAACCAATTAGCCTGGGTAGCTAATGTGCTGGTTAGCACAGTGAGTGGCAGAGAAATGGGCGTGCGGAGACTAGCCATCCGGTGTGAAGAGGGGACTTCGGGCCCTCGAGGAATTGCGGCATTTTAAAAGAAAAATGGCTTCTCCGGGCCTCTCCCAAAGGACAGAAGTTGAAGGGCTGCGGCAACAAAGACCCTCTTTCTGGGAGAGCAGGTGTTCCTCTTCACTTCACGGGGCAATTCGGGCAGCATGTGTTACCTTCTTCAAGCAGTAAAGCTTAATTTCTTTTCTGATTGCAGCTGTTGCTTCTCTGCGTAAGCAAACCTCTCCGGCAGAATGGGATGCCCGGGTCCGCCTGGTCTGCTCTGCTGGAGAGCTGTTTGCATCGGACCTGGATGCATTCGCCGTTGAGCGTGCCCTTGCAGCCAGCTCACAACCATTGGAGGGCAGCATCCGTGGTAGCAAGGACAATGGCATTCGTGTGGACCAGTGATTCTCAATCAGGGTGCCATGCAATGTCATCACAGTTGGGCGTGCAAACATGATCCCAGAGATTTCCAGTAGAAATCCAGAGTGGTAAAAACATGCTGCCCTGCTTTATCTTTGCAACAGAAGATCTCCCTCTGTTTTTTGCAGTCAAAATGAGTGAAAAACAAGAGCTGGCATCTTCCAAGGGGGGCCCGGGGTCTAAAAGGGTTGAGAACCTCTGGTGTAGACAAAACTCCAGGTGGCTGCTGAGTGTGCTAAGGGCTGTTGTGTAAAACTGTGCAGGCGGGTCTGGAAGACATGGGCGCTGGTAGCTGTACGGGACAGTGCTCTCGTGGTTCCTGCCCCGGCGGAGCTGAGCCGCCATTAGCAGCAGTGGGAAAGAGCCTGGCCCGGGCAGGACAACTTCGGGCTCTGGGAGAGTGGGCGTCTCTGTCCTCAAGAGAGGATAGTGCAGCAGAGGATAGAGCAGACAGGCAGGTTGCCCCCCAGGCTCGGGGTTTTGGATCGGGGGTCCTGTGCCAGCCAGCACGCCTGCCGCAGCTTGCCAGGTGAATTTAGGTGCTGATCTGCATCAAACTGGAGCAGAATAGCTGTGACGGGGGCAGATACTCGTGTGTTGAAAGGTGAAGAGCGTGGCCGTTTTATCCCCAGCTGCCATGAAAGGTTAGGGTACCTACCGGTGCTTTTCCGGGGGGTCGGTGCCTTGTCTGGAGCGGGGGCCTCGGATGGCATATTTGAGGGGAAAGCAGAGCAGCGAGAGGAGCGAAGTCTGGGGCGGAGGGTGCGGAGACAGGCCCGGAGAACGTTTCACAGCGTCAAGCCCAATATTGCAGCGCGGAGTTGCCTTCGCATTGTTAGGTATTGACCCTGGGAGACCCCTCGTGGATTCCCTAATTGAAAATTAATACTAGATCAATGCCATGGGCAATTTGCATATTGATCATAAACAACTTTGAAGGCACCAAGTGTGTGTTGGATCAATAGGGCTCTTGAGCAGGCTGCAGTGGGAGTGCATCCCCGCGCACTGCACTCGGAGAGAGGTTAATGATTTGGGAAGTCCCGTAACTGCCTGGTGCCGGCGAGGGCAGCAGTGGCAGCGCAGGCGGGAGCTGGGGCCGGTGGAGGACGGCTGAGTGAGCGGGGCGGGGGGTCCTGCCTCTCGCTGCGGGAACGGGAGGCTGCAGCCGTGCAGCGAGCCGCTGAAGCCGTGTGCGAGCAGGGGAGCTTCCCCCCTCCCTGCCGCGCAGGCCCACTTGGGCACTGGGAGCCCCTGGCCCATCCACACGTGGTAAGAGGTAGGGGCTGCCAGGTCGCTCGCTTCGCCAAGCGGCTGTTGTCCATCGGTGGGATGTTGGACTGGCTGGAAGGCGTGCAAGGGACCCCGGGTTTTCATCCGGGGGGACGAGTTGGTCCATTTCCTTCATGCTGCGTCCGCGCTCCGTGGATGCAGCAAGTTGGCTCTGTCTGTAAAGCCGTTCCCAGCACGCCCCTCACCAGTGGTGTCTGCCCTGAAATAACGTCTCCAGCCCAGTAGAGACGACCCAGTGGGCTCTTGGCAGGATAAACAAAGCCCTTTCCTGCTTCCCCCGGTCCGGATACCTGGCTACACGTGCTGCACTCCTGGAGGGGCAATAGGACTGCAGTGTCCTGGCCTGTGGGTTCGCATTTGTCCCTCCCCCAGTATGGGCCTGTTGGTGCCAAGCGTACGGGAGGGACACCTTGCACTTCCCAGCGAAGTCCGACCTGCCCCTCGTGCCTTTTGTGCGTGGAGAGTCGGGGAGAAGTCAGGAACTTGCTTTGGTTTCAGAACTGCGTGCGCGTGTGCATGTGTGCAAGCGTGCGTGCGTGTGCGTGTGTGTGTGTGTTTGGCCAGCAAAGTCCAGGAAGTCGCTGTGCATCTGATTACTTCATTATAGGGCTTTTCATTGACTTGGCTGCACTGCACTGATGAACTGAGACTGGGGGCAAGAGCACATAATTGAGAGAAATAAATTCTTATCACAGACGTCGCTGGAGTCG
Organism: Alligator sinensis; assembly: GCF_000455745.1. NCBI lineage: Eukaryota > Metazoa > Chordata > Crocodylia > Alligatoridae > Alligator > Alligator sinensis. The sequence continues at coordinate 531,451 of NW_005842907.1, read as the reverse complement.
CCGCCTGTGTGTCTGTCTCTGTCCAGCTTTCAGGACCGCGTCAAGCCTTTGGAGCGCCGCCCGGTCCTCTCCCCGCAGCGGTCCAGGAGAGCTGCTCAAGTGAGCTGCAGGGATCGTGACCTCTTTCGCGGTGCCGGCACACCTCCGCTCTCTCCAGGGCGACCCGGCCACGACTGACGTGCTTCTGTCCAGCTGCTTGTCTGGAAGCCGTAGCTGCGAGCCAGGGGCTGTATGGCATTGCATTGGGAACCCTTCGAAGCCTTCTCGCTCGGACCTCTGCCTTTCCTTCAGTCGTTACAGCGGCTTTTTCCTAGTCATGCCTCGCTTCCCATCTTCTGCGCCCGTCGAGCAGCCTGCAAAGCCCTGGTGCCTGAAGGGACGAGTGGAGGTGGAAAGGGAAATTGGGTTAGGTGCCGTCCCGGCCTTGCCCGCCGCGTGGCTTCCCAAGAGGAGCCAGGACGGGTTCAGGAGCAGTTCCCCAGAGATGCTCCCGTGTGAAAACACGCACTTCAGAACGGGGGGACGTGGGGACGAGCAGGCGGCTCCATGCAAATCTCCCCGTCTTCCACCCCCTCAAGTAACCCAGCAGGATCCCTCTGTTGCCCATTCGTTGGAGGCAGACGCCTTGCGCTCCTGCCGTATCTCGGTTGTTCGGGGCTGGCGTGGCCAGTAGCGTTTCCTGGCACTCCTGTGCTGGGCTCCAGGCTGAGGGCAGAGGCTGCCCCCGGTAACGCGGAGCTGGTGGCATCAAGACGAGTGGAAAGGACTTGCTTGACATTGTGCGACCTCGCAGGGTGCAGCCGAGTGCCAGAGAGCCGGCTCTGAAATTGCAGTCACTTTCGATTATTCGGAGCTGGGAGAGGCAGAGAAAAAGGGCCTGTTGGCTTCAGGAAGCTGAAATCTGCTGCTGAAAAGCTTATTAGTAGAGGAGGAAAGGCAATTACTGCCATTCAGCTAGTGCCAGTAATCCAGACCGAGAAAGGAGCCGCTCGGCCTCCAGGGCCTGGCCTCTTCCTCCGGCCAGTGCTCGGTTTTGGGCCCCTCCACGCAGAGCCCCTGGTGCTGGGCCGGGCCGGGCCGCTCCTGGCCCTCCACGTGGAGCCTTCCTTGGCTCACCGCTGGGCCAGCAAGAGCCGATCCCGCCTCCTTTATTTCTTTCAAATGCTGGCCTCAGATGATTCTTACCCCGTCTTACTCCATCGCCCGTGTCTAGGCAGAGCCAAGAGTCGTTGGCCACCCCCCGAGAGACCACGAAGGGCGCAGCTCGCGAGAGAGGAGCAGCGCGCTTACACCCCAGCCACAGCTTCCTCCACAATACCGTGGCGCGGCGCTCGTCTGCCAGGGAGACGGCATCCCGCAGCGCAGGTCCTTCCACGTACGGAGCTCCAGGCACCAGTTCAGCCTCCGTCTTCCTCGTGTTACTAATAGGAAAGGCCAGGCCCGGAGAGAGGACAGCTCACTGGGGACGGGTAGCAGAGCCGCAAACTGAGCTTGGCGCTCCTGATTGCGTCCCTGTGGCAGGCTGCCCTGAGCCGGGTTGCCACGTCCCCCCCTCGTGGAAGACTGCACTGGACACGAGGAGCGAAGTCGAGGATGTGTAGCGAGTTCATCTCGAGCAGGAGCCGCGCAGGGAGAGGCTGGGACCGGAGCGAGCACTGCATTTGGGGGCAGGACGGGATTTCCCCCAGGGTCAGGTTGGTGCAGACTGGGAGGGGGGCTGCACCTGGGACCTCTGCGCGTGTATGAACGACCTCTCATGGAAGCAGGGCGATGGCGGCCGTGGCTCTGCTACACCTGCGGCAGGTTGCAAGGCTGGCATTGGTCTTGCAAGGAGTTTAGATGATGGTTGCATGGGATTGTTTGGAGAGGGCTGATCCTCCGACGAGAGACCTCTGGAAGCCCCTTCCAGCCCCGCTTCTCGCTGAAGATTTCTGTGCTGGGTTCAGGTACCCGTAACCCCCAGCAAGAAGGCGTCTTCTCTTGATGCCCAGAGCCGCCGGCAGCCAGCGCGAGTGGGTGCTGGGCTGGGGGCACCGACACCGGCGAGCGTGCTGCGGGGAAGGGGCGCGATGCCCCGGGAGCCTGCACGGCTGGGCGGGGGCGGGCGGGGGGTGTCACTCTCCACGTGGGCTGTGAAACTTGAGAGCTGCGGGGGTTTTTTCTAGCGGTAGGCTTCTGGTAAGGCAGGAAATCAGCAACCTGTGGAAATGAACTAGTATTGATTTGGGGGTATTAATGTTCTGGGATTAATTGCTAGAAATCGGAACAGAGGATTCTGAGTTTGAAAGGGCTGGCTGGTCCCATCTCGTCCGTCCCTGGGTGTCGGGGCTGATCGGTCCCTGCCGGGTATTTCTTCTCATGCCTGCCTTGAACTGCAGTAGACAGTGTGCAAAGCAGCTCCATTTGGCAGCCTGATGTACAGCCAAACGTGTGTCTTATCAAAAAAAGTTAAATCTGGGCTATTTAAAATTATATCTGATTACTCTGAGTTCTGCTCCTTATCATACCCTAAGTAATTCCTTTTCCTCCTTGTTTTATGCTTGCTGCACGTTTGCAGGTGGCTAGTTCACCCCCTCTTCGCTTTCACCATCACTTTGCCGTATTTTATGCGTGCACTTCTTTGAATCTTCCATCATAAATTTATCTTCCATTTCCTGATCATCTTTATTGCTGCTCTGAACCTCCTCCAGTGTGTTCACAGCGGGCCAGACCTGCAGTATCCAGAGCAGAGATCTCACTGATGCCATGTCGGAGCAAGTCTGTCACCACCTGGTCTTGGCAGCCTGATGCCTTTTCTTGTCTTGCTGCCAAATCCTGGCTGGCGCTCAGAGCCGAGGCTGTCGTGGGGACCTGCGCTGGAGAGGAGTGGGCGCTGGTTGGGAACGTCAGTGCTACCCCGTGTTCCCGACTGAACCGGTGCGATTTCCGACCTGGCGGCACGGGGCAGGGATCTAGTCACGGCCGAGAATCTCTCAGCAGCTCGCTCTGCCGTCGAGTCGAGGCAGTGTGGACTTGCCAGCGGGCCTGGGTGAGGCCAGCACGCTTAAAGCGTCTTTCCTCTCCTTCCCCATAGGGCCCAGAGGGTTGAGCTGAACACTTGCTCTCCAAGGTCGCGAGTCCCACGGGGTTTCCACGGGGTAGCAGCATTATTAACCCACTTGGAAACTCCTTGTATGTGATCGTGCAAAGTTCTTGGAGGCTGAGATGAGGCACTTTTAATTTGAGAGCAGCCACTGATGCCCAGGCCCTGGGGACCGTCCTGTCCTCGCAGTGTTTGTACCTGCCATCAGGCCACTGGTGCCGGATCAGCCTCCCTCCGCACTGCCCTGATGGGGCAGTTTCTCTTGCCCCTTGCCCTCTACTAATCCTCACAGCTCCAGAGGCCCACGGTTTGCAGGCCCGGGGTCTCTTCCAGCTTTGTGGCCTCCCAGCTTTCTCCAGCACACGGAGTCCTTGTCCTTTGGATGCATTTTTCTGTAGAAGTTTTCCAGTTGAAACTATCAGCTGCTGTTGTCCAGTTGAATCTGTCTTTGACCCAAAGTGTGGCCATGTCCAAGTCTCAGACACCAAGGAATTTAATTTCTCCACACTCCAGTGAGGGAGGGGGAGAGGATCATCTCCATTTCACAGTGGGGAGGAGACCAGAGGAACTGAGGGGTTGCTCCATGCCCAGGTTTCAGCTTTGCATCGCTGACATCATGCCTTTGTCTAGCGGTCACTTGGTCTGTGCTTTGTCTCGTTTCTAGCGGTAGAAATGTCCGAGACAGTTGCACCGCTAGGAAGGTTTCTGGGAGCGGTACTCAGAGCTGCTACAGAGAGAGTGGCAATTCTGGTAGAAACGTCCTCTGTACGTGGCCAGAAACTGAACCCGGTCTAGTGCCTTAACCCACAAAATTCACCGGTGAAATTGCCGGTGTGCCACGTATCCTCCTCTTGACCGTTCATGAAGATGCCGAAAGGAACCTAAATTGCTCCTCGCTGCTCCACAAGACGCACAGTCCCCCCGTCTTCAGTCTAATGGAGAAAGATTGGCAAGCAGCGTGCTCACGTTTATTCACAGGCACGTTCATTCCCCGGGAATCAGGGTAGGTAAAACCTTGGCTCGAAGCATCTGTTCCAGCTCCAGCTGAGGTTGAGCTCAGTTTGACACTCAAAGGTTCGGTTTTTGGCTATATGTGACGAATGCAGCATATCTTCCCCGAGATTCCCAAAACGACAGCACTGGGTCTTTGCGAGTAGGATGTAACTTCTGAGAGTGTAAAAGCCAGTCTGGTTAGTGAGTTCAGTAGCGCACGTAACGTTCAAACGAGTCCTTTCTGAGCGGCGTTTTCCGTGGCAGCTGTGACCGGTCTGAAGAACCGAGCGCACGCTCCAGGTTTCCAGATCGAGTGACACAACTCTTCGCAGGGGCTGTTTTGAAGAGTAAATGATTTTTCTCCTGTTCTTCATGACAGAAACATTTCTTCTCCGTCAGAGGCTAAAGAATAATGCTTGGCTGTAAGCGGAGAAGCCCGTGAAAGCTGCCTCCGCCCCAGTAGGCAAGGCGGTGCCGTGGCTCTCAAGGATGCTGAACCCACAGGCTGCCCTGGGGTCACCGTGGGTGGAAGGGCATCGTCTCCATCGCTCCGTTCTCACTGCCTCCTCCACCTTCCCTGTGCTTGCCCCCGTGGGGAGCTCGAGCCAGAGGTTTGTGAAGCACATTTCTTGCAGCAGCCTCTGCTGACGCAAGCTTTGCTTACCAAAGTAATGGTAAAAACTGTCGCTGATGCTAAACGTTTCTTTGTGGAAGTCGTGCGCTGCAGCAGGGAAGGGAAGGGAAGGGAAGGCGGAAAGTCCGTGTGTCGCGAGGGGATGCCGGGGGGAGGCGGAGGGGCGCTGGGTGCACGACCAGGCAAAGTAGCTGCCTCCCAAGCTTGTAAGCTCCAGCACTCGGTGCTGCCCCAAAGCAGCGGCAAGGAGCCCGCGTGCTTCAGTCAAAATGGCTGCAAAATCTGCACGCGCGAGAAAATATCGGGTTGCTTTCTGTCTTCGAGTTGTCACGTGGTAACGGCCTTCTGCTCTTCATGTATGACAGTTTAAATTTAAAAATGTGGGAATTTGCGGATAAGAACCGCATGAGGATAGCGTTAGAGTGGAAGTGCATGTCGGTAATTTGGGAGACCGTATTTTACGTGGTCGTTGTAACGATCCCCGAGCCCAGCCGTACAAATTCATGAGCCGCAGAATAGCAGCAGAGCTGAAAAGCAGCCCAAGCGTGGGGTGGGGAGGCAGCGCCCTACAAGAGCGTGAATCGCCCCCGCCCGTCGGCGATGACGGGAAGGGGAAAGCGGAGCTTTAAAATCGGGTCGTTCAGCCCCCAGCACAGCGTCCCAGCGCGTCGCTGCGTGGTGCGGCTGCCGGGCAGAGTTGAGGTGTCTGGGAGGGTCACCCCGCTGTGCGTTTCCCGACCTCGTGCTAAACCGGACGCGTTTGGTCTGAAATGCTGCTTTCTGTGTTTAGACCACCGGGCACCGGGGATGTATTGTATCCCAGCGTACTGATAAGGATTGTGACTTTTAAACCCGCGTGCGGTAGCAGAGTTTTTGTGTGGGAACAAAGGGAGGGTTGTAAAAGTAAACTCTGCATTGCGGGTCAGAGCCCAAACTGGGGTCGTTCAGGAGCAGAGCCTGTGGCCTTTGCCTCTGTCAGGTGAGATGCGTAATTGTTTAAAGTCTGCCGCCTTGAATGGGGCCGTGTGTCTGCCAGCTTCCAGCCCGCGCCTTCTGCCCGTGGCCTGGGTGGATGATGCAGCTTGTGCAGCATCTCTGCTTTCGTTTTTCTAAAAATGTCCGACAGTCTCTCGCAGCTGCAATCCAGTGCGCGCAGGCGCTTCCCAGAAACGCGCCGGGCCCAACCAGGAGGGTGCCGTTTGCCTGAGTCTGCAGGCAGCCTGAAACCGTGGCCATGACGCACGGTCACCCCACCAGTCTCCCGAATGATGGCACAAGAATGTCGGCATTAACGGGGTCATTGCTGGGACGCTGCGAAATGGAAAGGGGTGGGAGCAAAGCCTGCAGGGGTCAGGGGAAAAGTGGTAGTTCGTGCGGGGAGGGAGGAGAAGCACCGGCAGGCAGGGAGGAGGGAACCCGCGCGCGGAGCTGGAGGGAGCAGATTTCCCCCGTAAACAATGTTGAAGGAAACAATAAGGGGCTGAATGACTAATGAGAATAACTCAGTGTTCGGTTACTATATAAAAGCTGGAGCCTCCCTCCCCTTGATCTCTGTGCAGACCTGTCAGTGACCCCTTTGTGGGCTGTGCTGGGAACGGGGGGGCGGCACGCTGAGCCTCGTATCAGCGCGCCGAGCGGGACGCACCCCCTCATTTCATGTGCGTGACACCCGTCATCTGGAGGAGCTGGGCCGGCCACGCTCTCTTCCCCCCGTCTCCGCCTTCCCGCCCCCGCCTGCACCTGCTTGCGGTCGCCCTCCCTGCCGCCTCCACCTTCGTCCTCCTTCCAGCGCTTTCCTCTTTGTCCCCCGCCCCCGGCCCACGTTCCCCCCGCTGGGGGCCGAGCTCTCCTTTCCCTCCAGACCTGACGCGGGATTTGGGCTCTTTCTTTTGTTTGGCTGCTGGGTCCTGATTTGTGTTTTGCATGATTCTCCTTTCCAGCTGATTCCGGTTTGGAGCTAGGTTAAACTGTGCAAAATACTGTTTAAAAGAAAAAAAGAAAGGAACTTGTCAAGATGCATTTGTTAGATCACATTTAAAATGAAATAGAATTGAAGGTAGTTTTTGTCCAAAGAAAGGAAAAAACCCTGAAAAGCCGTCAAGCCGCAGGAGAAAGCCCCTCCTTTGTTGTCCTCCTGACATTGAAGTGTAATTTTTCATGGTTATTTGGACTGGAAAATGGGGGGGAAAGGGAGAGATGGGCTTGCGATTATTTCCCATAAATGACAGCACAATCACATCACGCTCCACTACAAACATGCTCAGGGAATTTGCCTTTTTTTTTTTTTTTTATATTTCATGTGTGAAAATAACAGCACCAATTCTAGCTGTGCTGAAATTCAAGGGGGCGAATCCCTGCTGGATTGCGCCGACTCCAGATTCAGTGCAGTTTGCACAAAATAAGTACGTACAAAAGAGCCCCGCGCACCCGAGGACTGTTTCGGAGACCTGGCTCTTGAACTGCTTTGTATGTATTCCCACTTAAAAAACACAAAACCCTTCCGGTGTATTTTTAGGCACAGTCAGGTGGGCTTATGCTAATGAGCCCTCGGAAAGGTAAACTAAAGAGCAATTAGTGTTCATCAGAGCCGAGGGCAGAGCGTTCTCTCATTGATTAGTTGGCTTTAGCTGCCATATCAATAGATCTGTCCCGGGCTGGCTGCCCGGGAAGAGAAGTGCCCAACTCACTTGGTTGTGAACCTCTCCTAGCCAGCTTGCATGCCCGGCCTCGTAGACACGCTGTCCGGGTGCGTTGTTCAGACGCCTCCCTGGCCCCCACCCTGTTAGCTAGACGCAGCAGCCAGTGAGGGCCTGTAAAATGGGGCCACTGCAGACTGCCTGCTTTTGCATTAGGAAGCAAATCTGCATTCATTTCTTCAGGTTTAAATTCCTGTTCAACGTGCCAGAGAAGTGCAGGTTTCCAGCGCAATCCGGGTCCGATCTGCAGTTCGTTCTCTGCAGGCAGCTCTCGGGAGTCCACATCTGTTCAAGTCAGCCGGACTCCCGATGCACTTGGGTGCGTGCGTCATCGTGGCAGGATTGGGCCTATTTCAGCAATGGCAAATTGAGATGAGAAGGCAAAAGCCCTGAACTTTTCTCCGGAGGGCTGTATTGCTGCCTCTTCCTTTGCTGAGAGTAACTGTGGGACTGGACGAGGCGAGGTTCGTGTTTCTGCCGAATATCCTGTTTTTCTTGTTTCTTTAAAGCAGCAGGGAGAGCGTCACTCCCACAGACAAAGGCAGAAATTGTGTCTCTGCTGATTACCCATTTTAATAACCGGTGCTGCAGTGCCCAGCTCGCTCTCGCGCCAGAGCCGTGGAGCAGGGGGTCGCGTGTTGTGAGCGCAGTCTTGTCCTCCGAAGGGCGTCCTGCACGGCACCCTTGTTGCCGGTGTTTTCCAGCCTCTTGACTCTCCCGGGACTGGGCTCCCGGCAGGATCTGGCAAATGAGATAATACATCAAAGTGGCAAAAATAATAATCAAATTAATCAAAATTCCTTTTTTCCATCAAAAAGGAAAGCTGCGATTGTCGGCGAAGGTGGCAGCCAGCTCGCTTTCCCCAGCGAAGCTCACGTTGCAGGGCAGCCAGGGCCCGACTGGATCGATAGGATTTTAGCTGGAGTGGTTGTGTGGGGGTGGCGGGCAGGGGTGCGAGCCCTGGGGCGGGGGTGGCGCAGCCACGAAGGTGCGTGGCTGACAGCCCAGAGCTTGCTCGTTCGAGGCCGTAGCAGGGCTCGTGGTGCGGCCTGCCAGAGCCCAGCGTCTCTGCGAGTTCTGCTAAATCCCTCGTCACGTGGACGTGGGAGGGGAGGGAGGGAGGGAGGACTACCACGCAGGACGGCCGGATGGATGGACCGCCACACCGGTTTAGTGGGGCACGTCCACATCTGGTGGAGTTTCTTCTTGCAGAAGGGAAATAGAAACTTAACGCTCAACCACAAGCTCATCTGGTTTCTGTCCCTGGCCCCTTTCTCCAGGATCACCTTCCCGTTTGCCCCCGCGCCACGTCAAACACCTTTGCCTCCAGGGCAGCCGTCTGGAGGTGTTTCCAAGGGGGGGCTCGTGCTCACTGTCGGCATTGTCCTCCTCCTCCTCCTCCAGCGAGGGCACGTGGGTGCCCCAGAAACGCAAGTCGCCGTTAACCCAAGATCAGCAGGAGGATGTCTTAGGCGGGCTGCGGGACTCGCCCCCACAAGGCTGGTGCCCTAGGACTGGCCTCTGACTCTGCCCTGGGGCCTCTGTTTTCCCTGCTGTCCTCCAGGCCCTACCTTGTCTTTTGGGTGAAACAGAAATAAGTAGAGAGCGACCCCAGCCCCTGAGAGCCATGCAAAACGTGTGCACCCCTGCGCCCATCCGAGGGGCTAGGGGAGGTGCTGCAGCCCGGCTGCATCAGACCTGGGTCCCCCGGGAGGGTCTGCTAGTGCCATTCCTGGCAGAGGACTGGGAATCCAGGACGGCTGTAGAAATGGCAGTCGTCGAGCTGTTTTGAGGACATTGTGCCTTGCGTTACGAGCATCGGTCGGGACGTTGCCCCGGATCGCTGTCGGCCATTAGAAACGGTTGTGAAGCCTGCGGACTCGAGAGACTGCTCTGCAGACGAGTGAGGGACCTGGCCCTTCGTGGTCCCTGCCCTCCTGACCGGGCTCCAGGACCCCCCGCCCTCCCAACCCAGGCAGGGACGGCTCTGGCCATACCTTCCCACCCCAGGCCGTGGAGGTATCGGCTCGTGTGCCTGCTCTACGCCCTTACTCTGCTCACCGAAAGCAGGGCGTGCGTGGCAAGTCCTTTGAAACACGTGGCATTTCGCAACGTGGAGTCGAGTGCGGTGACACCTTGTACGTGCTCGTGGTCTTGTGTGACGAGGGACTGAAGCTGCGAGTGCCCATGTTGGTGAAGCCCTGCAGCTTTGGCAATAGTGCCCAATGGTGTAGCTGCTTGAGACTGCAGGTATCATTGAGGCAGATGCTTTATTCTTATCTAATTCGAAATGCAGGCAGAGCGCCACGTGCCACCTCCCGACTGCCAGCACACCCCGCTCTGCCCCCGGGCGGCTCCTGGCCGAGCCCAGCGGTGACACTCCCAGTGGGGAGCGCGCACGGCTGCGCAGCCGGCACGTGGACGATGCCCAGGTGGGAGCTGAAGTCTCCGCGGTGGGCTTCCTCCGGTCCCGCTGCAGTCCCTCCGCGGGGGACGCTGCCCTTCCTGCGGCTGTCGCCGTCTCTCGCGATTCGTGGGGCCGTTGAGTGAAACGGCTGCTAACTAGGGTAGGCGATTGCGTTGCACCGCAGGTTGGCAGAGGAAAGAGCGCAGCTCCTAGAAGGCTGTCACGGGGGGGAGGCCTCCGTGCATTTTGTGTGAATCGGGGTGTTTGGGGGCAGGATCCCTGCCCCGCCAGCGTGGAGGCAGGGAGCGACTGCCCGGCCCTCGGGCTCTGAGCTGGCCTCGTGCACCTGAACTTGTGGACTGGAGCCGACTGCAGAGATGTCCTTCCTCTTGCTACCGTTGGTTTTCGTCCACCGCAGCATGAAAACTTCCCTTGGACTGCTGTGACAAGGCCTTCGAGTGTGCGTGTGCATACACGTGTGTGTGTGCGTGCACACGTGTGGTCCCGCAGTCGGAAGAGAAGGGTAGCTGTAGCCGGTTTTTGCCGGCGTCGGCAGTGTCGCGGCTGCCTCAGTTCCCGTGCCCGTGGGTCTTGCTGGCTCGCCGCGTGGAAGAAGAGGGGCGGCGGGGACTCTTTTTGTTTCAAAGAAGAGGCCCTGTGTACAATTAAAACTTGTTTCTGGTAAACCTCATTCCAGGAAAGATGAGCTTTTAACAAAAGGCTTTTGACAGCTGCAGGGTATTTCATTTTTTTAATGCCGAATGAAAAATCAATACATTTTTCTGGGTTATACATATTCAGAACAGGCTTGATATTTCCATTATAATGGAAAATGGGTGTCTGTGCACATCTCGCCTGTCAGAGCTGCACCATCGCATTTTCCAAGCCACTGCTAAATATTTCAAACCTGATTTGATTGTGGTTCATGACAGCTAATGTTTCTCAGCTCTTGAGCCTGCCGGAGGGTGGGAGGCGAACGGGCTCTTTCTCCCCCTCCCCGGAGCCCCTCCTCCCGCTCCCGCAGCACCCCGTCCGCGGGATGCGACGCATGGGCTTTTGAGGAAATATGGCTGAAAGGCAGAGTTCAGGAGACTCGGACGCCTCGGCCTGGCGCGGTTCCAGCTGGGATTTGGTGACTTCTCGCACTATTTTAAGCTTTTCTTTTCTGGGTTTTGGAAGGGGCAGAAACGATGCATTTTGTTCCTACAAAGTTTGGGGACTGGGGCATATTTTTGCTACTTTGTCAGGCTTCGGGAGTTCTCTGAATTCGGCCGAGGCCAGAAGATGCTCGTACTTTTCCAGACCGCAGCTTCCCTGCTCCTTCTCTTTAGTGACTAGTTAAATTACAAATGAAATGGAAATGCCATTGTCTAACTGAATTCACTTACTACGGGGGGTGGAAAAACTCCATCCCAGGACTTCCAGGGGTGGGTTTCGAGGGACTGAAGGCAGGTTTCCCGGCACCCAAGTGCCATGGGGCGGTAGTGTCTGGCCCGGGGATTTGCGAAGCGGTTGTGAGACCATGTCCAAGGCACCGAGCGTGTGCTGCGTGCTTCACGGGTGGTGTCAAGGCAGTACAGCCTGTTGGGCGATGAGGGTGGTTTGTGAGACCGTCTCCTTCGCACAGACTCCTTAGCGGCAGCAGCCCCCGGCCCTTCCCAAGTCGCAGCTCTCGGGGGACGTGGCGGAGCTTGCGGGAGCCGCTCCGTGAGTGAGACGACCGCCTCGCTCTGTCTTCCTGTAAAACGGGCTCTTCTCGTCGGTGCGCTGGAGCAGCAGCTGCCGCCTTGCAGAGCCGCTTGCGGAGACCAGAGTCTCCCCAAGTGCATTTCGAGTTGGGCGTGCGTGATCCTGGCCACGTGCCCCGTCGACTAGGAGGTGCTGAGACCAGGGAGGAGGCTCTCGAAGCCTTGCTGGGCCTCTGCAAGGAGCTTCCTCTTCAGGCACGGCCTCCGGCTCGGGGTCTGGGGAAAGTGTGCTTGGCTGCAAGAGGCACGAGGCTCCGTCAGCCGGACTGAGACTGCCCAGAATACCTCTGGAAATGCAGCCAAGGCGTGGCCGTCACACAGGGATCTACGTGGCCGTGGTGGGTGGCTCGAAGGCGAGTTGTCACTGAGCCTTGGGGGGACAAGTGGAACAAACGAACCCTGGGGTGTTTTCCGGGCACAAAATACCTCCAGCTTTACGTGAGAAATGGTGAATGAGAAGGTCTGGCTGCACGTAGGGCAGAAGGGTGCTAGCCAGCCCCGTCTGGGTGCAGCAAGTGACTGCCGTGACCTCGGGATATTATAGCTAATAAATGGGAAAAGAAACCAGTGCCTTAACATCACCTCGGCGTCACAGAACGTGAGAGGCGGGAAGGGGGATGAGCCCCTTCCCCTGCGAGATCTGTAACCTCGCTCTTTCAGCGCGCCAGAGGGAAGGCGGGCGGGAGAGCGCTGCCTCGGGTCTTTGCAGGCCTTGCTCTGCGGGCTCAGAGCAGTCAGTGGGGCACTGCAGATGTGAGCAGCTGGAGAGCGAGGGCCAGTGTCTAGGTGCAAGCGCTTGGGGGAGAGGCAAGGCCCTTTGGTGCATCTCCTTTTGCTTGGGGAGGCGAGCTGTGTTGAATGGATCAAATCACTGGTAGCTCAGCCCTGATAAAGGCCAGTTCCTGGTGTTTCAGAGGCAGATGCAAAACCCGACGGCAGTGCACCTAGCAGCTAGACCCGACCAGCCCCGTGGTTGAATCGTACTGAGAAGCCTGCGATAACGATTCCCCTGATCGTAGCGAGCAGAGCGGTTATCAAAAGCACTGGGGGGGAAGGGGCTGCAAGCCAGCTCCTTGCTCCTGGGGGAGGTCCGCGCGGATGCTCAGGACCCCTCCCGTGCAGGGAGCGTGCCGGGGCGAGCAGGAGAAGGAAGGGCCCTGGCATGGACACGAGGTGGGACGGGGCGCTCCTTTGTTCCTGTATCGCTGCGCTCCTGCCGCAGCCCCTTGGGC
>NW_005842907.1:500918-518649 GCF_000455745.1 Alligator sinensis | reverse complement strand
CCAAGGGCCAGGGGATCCCCGAGTTGCCCTTGGAAAGGCTGGCGCCGTCCTATGGAAGAGCATATCTCCTGCAACTTTTTTTCCGCTACCTCTCCCTCCCCTCTGAAAGCACCAGCCTTGCAGAAGGTTTCTGCCGTGTTAGCAATAAAATCAAAGCACAGATAAAGCCCTGGTCCTGCGGTCCAGAGCCTGTCGGTCCAAGCAGGCAGGGCAGACGAGCGGCTGAGACGAGAGCCGAGTTGCCGGCGCGGGGCTCGGCGAGTTCCCGGCCGGTGGCTTTGTTTTCGAGAGGCTGACCGATAAAACAGGCTGCGCCGCTGCGTCGGTGTGGGCTGCACGCTGAGCAGGGAGAGGAATTTGCCGTTTGTATCCTTGTTTTTTAATCATTTTTCTACCTTTATTGGTATTCATAGCTCACATTTTTCCGGTTACTGTCAGCCTGGGCTCTCATCCATTTTAAAGAGCTATTTTTTCCCCTTGTTGTTGATGATGATGGTATAAAGACAGATGGTGTAACTGCTTATGAATGTCCTATTTTATTTCTCCAGAACCAGACAGTTCACTTGAAGACGTATATTATTTCCACATGCTCAGGTTAGGCAGCCCAGACGGTGTCTGCATCCAGCTGCTGGGTAGCCGCGGTCTTCCTCGCCATGCAGATGCTGACACCTCTGGGCCGTCGGCGGGATTGCAGCGGGCTCGGCTCTTTGTTGTTAGCCAGGGAGGAGGTCAGCGGCCTCGCTGGGACGAGGACGGCTTCCGCTCGGGACGGCGCTGCCCTCCCCGACCTCCAAAGTAAGAGCGCTGCCTTTCTGGCTGTTGGCGGGAGCAAAGGAGTCACAGTCAGGAGAGCCAGGTTTATGCTGGTGGCTGTTCCTGTCTCCCGGGTCTTTAACCCAGAGTCTTGCTTTGTGCCTCAGCTTTCTAGTCTGCGAAATGGGGATGGGGATTTACTGGCCTCTTGTTGAAATAGCCTGCGTTGCTCAGATAAGAGGTGCTACGTAAGTGCACATTTTTGAGTTGCCAGCAGGACTGCTGGCCCGCCTCGCCGTACAATTATAGTTCGTCTGGAATGTCTTGGAACGAGGCATCGCGGAGAAGATTGAGTCGGGGACGGAAAAAAGCCGAGTTTGCGTTCCAGTATAAAACCCATTAAATAATTACCAGCTTGTTGTCCCAGCCTCTCCAGTTAAACAGAAACTTTCTCCACCCTGTGGCTTGTCGCTTCTCTTAGACAGTAAAAAAAATCTGTCTCCTTGCTGTTTTTCTCCGCGGAGGGAGGACTTGTGGAATCTCAGTTCCCAAAATACGACTTTACGTGCTGATCCCACAGCCCTGCCCTCCAGCAAACTCCCTGCTGCTCGGCCCCCAAGGGGACAGACAGGCTCTGCATCCATCACTTCCATTTTTCTGCCTGTTGCTGAGAGATTTCTTCTCTAAAGGTACCAGGGGCTTGTGCGAGGAGTGCGAGACCCCTTAGACCCAGATAGCTCTGAAGGGTTTGGGCTCTGGAGAACAGTGCTGGCGGGAGATTGAGCCAAGTCCCTTGTTGCACCTCACGTTGCTGGCGTGGCGTGGCATGGCGCTGCCCCGAGGGTCCCGGTGCGGGCGTCTGTGCTGCTTCTCTCGCGGTAGCCTCTCATTCGAGGCGTGTCGTCACTAGGAGAGAGGATGTGCGTCAGGTCCCCCTCCAGCTCTATCTCGGGGTATCCAACTGATGCAACTTCGGAGTATGTCTGCTCCTGTCCGTGCTACAGCTAGAATAGTTAAAAATGCGCGCTTTCCCAGTGCAGACCTGACCCTAGTCGGTGCGTACGGTAGGGTGCAAAAGCTGCAAGACCTTTGCCCCCTCGCGCGGCGGTGTTTTCTCGCACGATGCCCTGGCACTCAGCTCCACTCTTATCCTTCACCAGTGAGTTTGCTCTGGCACCAGTCTTTTCATCTCAGCGCCTCTCCTGCTACTTTTCTGTTGTCTTAACGACGTCCTGGTGCTGGGATGAAAGGAAGGCCACTAGCAGCGTCGTGCCGTGTCCGTGTGTCATGGAAAGCAGCGGTGCTCTTGCTTCATCGGCCTGTTGTGCAGAAATCGTGGGGAGGAGCTGAGCCCTCCCGGCAGCACACGAGGGGATGCTCGGCCGCCTGCCCGGAGTCGGCCCAGAGGCTTCTCGGCACCGTCCTGGAAGCAGAGGCCGGGTGCACGGGTGTCGGCACACCGCTGCGAGGCTTCCCGTGCCAGCGCGGGCCACGCTGTCCTTCAGCCAGCTCCGAGGGTGCGTCCCTGCCTGGTGTCCCGCCATCGCCGCGCCCCGGCGGTTCTGCTCGGCCCGGCCCCCGGCGCTCGAGGTCGGTGGCACCGAGCTCCAGTTCGTCAGAGGAGCTGGAGCCTCCGTGACCACTGATGTTCCCCCTCGGGCCGGGTGATTTCTTTATACTCTCCACCTTGGGTTTCGGAGCGACCCGCTTGGGCCTTCAGTGCGTGTCCCACGCGACGGGTTTCCCCAGGGCTGCTCTCATTCCTTATTCACGGAGGAAACAAGCTGCTTTTCAACATGTGAACGGCTGCAGGCCATTGCCCACGGGCACCTGTCCTGGGATAAGTCCCTGCGTGTTTCTCCCCGCCGGGGTTAGCAGTGGCTGAACGTAGGCAGGTCCCGGGTGAGGGGTGGCATTACGTGGAGGAGGCCAGGCTGTTGGCAGGAGCACGCCGCAACCTCCGGCACTCGCAGTGTTGAAACAGGCCCTGGGAGTAAATGCCGCTGCACGCCGGTCGTCCAGGTGCTCCACGCAGCAGGAAGGCCCGTCCTTGCTCCAGCAGCAGCCAGGCCTTGAGAAGGCAGGGTTCCTCTTCCTGTTTCTGTTATTTCACGGCTCGTTGTTTCATTTCTGTCGAAGGTGTAGCCAGCCTTGAGACGAAGCGGGTCTGCGTCTAGAAACGCTGTGTGCAGCTCCGTGTCGGAGTCTGGGCCGTGGGGGGGGGTGTCCGGTCAGGATTCATCCTCGGGGCAGCCGCAGCTTGAGCAGGCCAGGAAAAACGCTGGTGTCCTGCGGTCCCAGCCCTCGAGGCGTGCAGGCAGCGCCGCCCAGCAAGGACCCCTCCACCTCGCTCGGCGTCCGCGCGCGTCTCGTCACAGGATAGCCGTGCGTGAATCAGAATCGCCGGCCGCAGCCGTGACATTGTTTCACGCGTGCGCGACGGGGTTGGGACGGTGCTGAGCTCTGCAGCTGTGTTAGCCCTTCCTGTCACTGCTTCTGCTCTTACTGGTTTTCTCTCACTGCTTGCATTTCAGAAGAAGCAGTTGAAGATGTGGAAGGGGCCAGTGAGACGGCTGCCGACCCTGAAGAGCCTGCTAAGGAGCAAGAGAGTGGCAGTGACAAAGACCCGAGCAAATGGACAGGTAGGCTCTGCTCCCTTGCTGCGGGACAGCTGGCTCGCAGCGTGCTGCCCCGTGCAAACCCACGCTGCCGCTTTCTTCCGTTTCTGTTTCCTCTCGACAGAGAACGTTCCAGCGCCCTCGGTTTCCCACAGCTGGTTCGGCTTCCAGCCGCTCATCTCTCCCCGCTAGGTCATGTTACCGCTGGAAAATGTTTGCCTCGTTTCAGCCTGAAAACATGAATTCAGTGCCACGGTGTGCGTTAGGCTTTGCAAACAGCTGAGAGGGAAGAAAGGGGGGGTCGTGAAAACAGCACGTCCCGCGCGTGCGTGGTCCTTCTCCAAATCGGTCGTAACGTCACGGGGGAAGCGGGAAGTTACGGAGGAAGCGAGCTGCTGCTTTACTGAAGGGACGCTGTCAGGCAGTCCTGGCGGCGTGGCACGAGGGCGGCAGGCTCCCGCTCTCCATTAACACTTTGCTGTCGAGACTGACGGCACGGCACTTTGTTTCCTAGAGCCCGAGCCTCGTTGGCCTGCTCCCCGCTGTGCAGGTGCGCAGCAGAAACGGCGTCTGCCCCAAAGACCTTGCAAGCAAAGTTTCAGCCGCGTACTTCCCTTTTTCCCTAGAGATGTGTGGGACCGCGCGCAAAATCGAAAATACACGGGCGGGTTCAAATCTAACGGGTCCTTTTGCGTGCACGTCGGTCACGTACAAGTGCGCGGCTCTGCCGCTCCCCTGGCCAGGGGCTCGCTACCACGGAAGAGATCTCACAGGGGAGGGCTGCGTGGGACCCCAGGCCAACCTGCTGCTCAAGGCAGGACCGTCCCAGCCCAGGACGGTTAAGGAGCTCTGGAAAGTCCTGGTGGCGTTGAGCAGGAAACCGCGCTGCCTTGGCTCCCTGCAGGCCGGTGCGCTTCTCTCTCCAGCTGGGAGCCTGCTGACCAGCCGGGGTCACTTGCAGGATGGGAAGAAAGAGGGATTTTTCTCCTTGGTGTAGAGACCAGTCTGAGCAGCTCTGGCTTCCCTCCGTGGCAAAGTGAGAGAGCCCAGCGCGCCCCCCCTTCGCTGGGGGAGCATAAATGATCCAGGCATGTTCCCTTGTCTGCAGAGTAACCAAAGAAACCACACAAACATCTGGTCCCTTAGCGCCGCGCTTTTCCTGGCCTGCAGAGCCAGCGCTTTCCCTGCCAGCCTCCCTTTCTGGAGGTCCCGCTCCAGCGAGAGCTGCCTGCCGACCAGCCGCAGCTGAAGAGAGCCTTCCCGCCCAGGTCTTGCGGGCAGAGCGTGATCTCTGGTTTCAGCTCCATGAAGAGGTTTGATCCCTTCACTGCCGCAGGGCCTGTCAAGACCGAGAGGATCAGTTGTCCTTTGACACGTGCTGTGTAAACCCCAGCAGGCAAAACTGCTTGGGCGTGGGTGCCGGGACTGCCCTGTGCGAGTGTGTGCGGTGCCACCCCGACCTGCAGCCGGGCCCTGTAGCGCTACTGCGATGGGGCAATTACCAGCGGGCATCCAGCTAGGAGCATGGGCAGCAACACTGAAGAGGAAGTGCAGTGCCAACGAGTGCAAGGACCTGTTTGAACTATTTAAAATGTTAAGGGGCTCCCCCTATCTCGGGGCCCAGCAGGATGCTTTTGTGGCGGTGGTTGCAGCAGTTCAGAGGAGAGTTTCCACACAGGCTGTTTTTTAGGGATGCATTTAAAAGAAATGGTTTTGAAATCCCCGATTCATGCACAAAATCGGGATGTTGGGTTTAGATTTCTGACGTTCTCGTTGCCTTGTGAAATCCCAAGCCGGGTCTCAGTGCTAGCTCCATTCAGAGCATGGATAGGAAGCCTGCCGGACAGCAGCTCCAAATCCGGCTAGCTGTAAAAATTGTCTGCAGGCCTAGACCGCATAACTGGGTCCACGCAGGCAGACCCCTGCACCTAGACAACCTCGCTGAGTGAGGTCTGTGCAGAGCAAGTTGCAAGGTCAGGGCTCGACTTCAGAGGAGTTTAAGCATGTGCTGAAGTGATCCGTTTGGAGCCCAGCTTCTTAGCACGTAATCCCCTATCCATTTATTCCAGAGAAATACGACTGTAAAGCACGTGTCATCGTACAGCAGAGTCCCGCGTGGTTTCTGCTTCCCAAACTCCCTCGACAACAGTGGGAGAGCAGGACAAGGAGGAAAGGCAGGCCCAGGCCCTCCTGTGAGCTAGTAAATAGGATTTTGAACGGGAAGCCAAGAGAGCGGGTTCTGCTCCTAGCTCTGCCGTTGGCTCCTTGTGGCGCTTAGCCACTATTTCACTGTTTTGCGCATTCGGTTTCCCACCTGCAGACCGGAGTAAATACCATCCACTTCTGCATAGCAGTGTGAGGCCCTTGGATGAAAAGCTGCTGCGGAAACGTCAAGTTTTACGACGGTTGTTTGCAGAGGCAGGACAGTAGTGCATCAGGACAGCCCCGGCTACCTGGCAGGGAGCGGCAGAGGTAGTCGCGTGTAAGAGACTTGTTGTGAAGGGGGAAAACGTCTTCACTTTGGGTTTTCCTATTTCATGGCAAATGTATAACAACGGTCCATTTTCAGAACAGACCTTTGAAAATTTCCTGTATTTCTAATTTGAAAATAGGATATTCTTGAACAGAGAAGTTCTGTTTTCAAGTAACCTCCCAGAAGCATTCGCCATCTTGTACGTATGAAGAGTCATTTCCAAATCAAAATGCATAATTGAGGATTTGTGCTCCTTTGGATGCGAGTCCAGTCCCCTCTGAGACTGGGCAAAAAGCAGCAGTGCTGGGTCACAGCGTCCCAGTCGGAGATGACAGATGCTTTAACATGACAGTTCACCAAAAGTCTCTTTTTGGCATTCCCCAGTCGGAAAGCTGTCCGTAGGGCCGTACCCGGGAACCTGGCCAGAGGCTCGTGAGAATCAGCAGCTTCTCATAGGGATTCAGGATGGTGCGTGACTTTTTTTAATCAATTATTTATTGGGTTAGCAGCAAATTGCTAATGTTTCCTGTTTCTGGATTGGGCCTGTTCCTTTCTGTTTCTCACTCCAGTACTAAGATTAAACAGCTTCTAAGCACTCAAGTGATGCAGGCTGAGTGCTTCTGGAGGTGGAGCTTCCTGCTTCCTTCTTTCCAATTTTAGTGCCGGAGGAGAAAGGCAGCTCTCAAATCTCAGCCACTGAGCAAAGCCTCGTAGCGCGAGTCACACGAGATTCGTCCCACATGCACAAGGAGAATGCAGTCGCTGCCTGACATTGTTTGCACTGCATGAAAACACGACTGCATTCGAGATGCTCACGTTCGCTAGCGGAAGTGTAGGCTTCCACCTAAAGCCCCGAGTCGGATCCGGGGAGACTAATTGGAGACTTGAAGAATTTTGGGTTTGTTTTAATATTTTTAAACAGAAAATATGAAAGACCACCTCAATCCCCCAGCAACCCCACTGCACGAGAGACTTTCTTGGCATGTTATCAATTGTATAGACTTAGTATGTCAGCATTTTTGAAAAATATCCCTACTTAAAGTATAGATTGAAATGAAATATTTCTAGAGGAGTAGCCTGAAGGGTTGTGGTTTTTTTTTTTTTTTAAATGATTTTTTTTTTTTTTTTTTAAATCCATGATGCTCACCTAACACGGAGCAATTAGTGCAATGGAGCATCCCTGATTCCAGTCCATGGTAGATTGCTATTAAAGGAGGTATTAACGGGCTGCCAAGAGCTGGGAAATTGTTGCAGAAAAGTGTGTTTATGGAGTCTGGTGCTGGCAGGCATGATTTCCATCGGATTTGACATGTTTAACATAAATGTATACTGCACAGCTCCTGCAGCTTATGAATAATTCCTACAGGCCCACTGCCTTTCTAATTACTGAAATTGAAAAAAACAGGTCAGGCACATCCTGACGGAAATCTATTACCACCCCTCCCCCTGCCCTTTTTTAATATACGTCGTTTTGTCGAGCACTTAATGGCTAAGATACTCTGTGCTGAGACGGAGAGAAGGCTCGAGGATAGGAAAGGAGAGAAAAGGGGGCGCGGCGGAGCAGCTCGGGATCTTCGGGCTGCAGGCGGTTGGGCAGCTCGGTGTCGCTCCTCTTCATCCTTGAGGTGCCAGGGATTTCCAAAGTGCCTTGAGCTCCTGTGGCAGGGGTTGGCACCCTCCGCCCCCCCAGGCCAGATGCAGCCCATGTAGGTCTGACCCAGGCTGGGGAAAGGGGCTGCACCGTGCGGCCCGTCCCCTCCACAGCGCTGCCCTCCGAGCGCTGTAGAGGGGCCAGGGCTCGGCGGCGAGGGTAAGGGTGCCAAGCCCCATCCCAGGGACATCCAGCAGCAGTCAGGTGCCGAGGCGCCCTTCGTACCTTGGGACCACTCTCCTCCCCACGCCACGGGACATTCAGCTGCAGCGTGGCGCTGCGGCCACCCCGTTAGCCCAAGCCTGATCTTCAGGAGCAGGTGTTACTTGTGTGTCTTGGGATCCGAGCAGTGGAGACACGGTCCTCTCGGCACTGGGCTCGCTCTTCTCTGGTCCTAGGACTGCGGGGGCAGGCGTCGGAGCTGGGGGAGCCCTGGCCCCCAGCCCAGGGCCCGGCTCAGCCAGTCCTCGCATGGCAGGGCCCAGCAGTTTGTCTGCCGTGCGGTGAGACTCCACCGCTCCTGCCAGAGCCCCTTCCGCAGCGTCTCGCAGGGACGTTCCCACGCGCATCAGCTCTTCCCACTGTCCTGGCTACGCCCGTCTGGCCTGTCGGGTAGCTCCTGTCTGCCTGGTTGCATCTAGCGCTGCCGATCGATGCACGGAGACTGCTGCTTGCCTCTCTCGCATGGTGTGGTTGCTCTTCTCTGAACTTCCTCGGTTTATTGGCATCTCTCGGCAGCATGGCACTCGGAGTCCCCGGTGCCGTCTCGCCGGAGCCCTGCAGCGAGGGCCGTCTCCTCCGCGCTCCGAGATGGGTGGCATTTCTGTGTCGAGCCGCAGGTTGCCGTTGGCCTTCCTGCGGTCCTTTCACAGTACAAGCCCACATCTGGGTTCATAACGTGCTGCCACCCTGACACCTCACCTGTGCGGCAGTTGCTGATGTAAGATACAGAATAGCCCCTCTCCCAGCATGGTTAAAACACAGCTTAGTCTTGTACCCGCCCGTGCTGTGTTGTATTTTCAGGACTTTTAACACGGAATAAAAATGTGATTGAAACAAGTTGAGCCCTGGTCACGCTGCACAATTGCACTAGGTCTCATCTATTTGCCCGTTGCTTTCCTTCCCAGTAGAGGAGCCCGTAGTACCCGTAGGATCTGGTCTGTCGGGCACTGCCGTCCCGCCCTGCCCCTCGCTGTTGGTGCTCCCGTCTGTTTTCCCCTCCGTGCATCAGCTCTGTTTCAACGCGTGGCCGCTCCTGCCTGTTCTGCCACGTCTCTAATCTCTCTAGGGCTCTTGAAGTCATTCTTATTTCCACTGAGCCTCGCAACTCTCGCCAGTTCAGTGACTTGCCACATAGCCAGACTGCTTATTCCATCTTCCAGATTATTCATGAGGAAATTAGGACGTGCGTGCTCACACACTCTCACAGTCCCCGTCCCGCACACCGCGCTGCTGCGGTTCCCCTCATCTGGTGCTACCTCGGCTACGTCAGGCTTCTCGATAGCATCTCCTGTGCCGGGATTGTTGCCCTTAGCCTTGTGTTCTCGCTGCTGGTTCCTCCAGTCTTCGTGTCAGGGTGAAGCTCTCTTTGCCTTGGCTCCCAAGGCCTTTCTGGACACTGCTGCGCCCTGGTCCCTTGGTCTCCTGTCGTGTCACGCTGCACCGTGACGTGGTCTGCTTGGCCATCGCACGAGCTTTGGTCTGCCCTTGTCTGCCCTTGCACTTCCCTGCGTAGTCCCCACCTTCCCGGAGGGCTGCCGTTCTCTCCTCCTGCGAGTCCCTCTTCTGCTGAGGTGCCGACGATGCTTAGCGCCTGGTCTGGCGAGCAGAGGGGGGGAAGTCGGGATTTTTGGTTGATGTAAGAACCAAACTTTTCACGGGTTGCTTGCCATCTTCGATGCATAGACCCCTCTAATGAAAGTTAGGGCCTCATCCTAATTGAGGCCTCTGGGTGCCGTGATGTAAATATTTAATTAACAAATCGGCTGTTCAGAGTCGCAATAGGCTGGCAGGGATGCCGCGGCAGTGGAGGAACAAGTCCATTTGACTGTTCCCAGGGCCTTGCTTTCAAAGGCCAGAGGAGAAAGGTCTGCGCAGAAGTGCACTTGCAAATACCCGTGTCCTGACTTCCGTCTATGTACGATCGTGTTATTTATCACAAATGTGGGTTTGAAAAAATCCTGTAGGGCAACAGGCGATGTACAATCCTGTTAGTATGGCTACAGCGTCTCATTAGAACGAATGGGACCTTTGGGGAATAGGGAATGTAAACGGACAGTGTTTCAGAAAGAAACATCCTAACCATATATTATTAACACAAAAAGGAACAAACGTGCAGTAATGCTGCCGTGTTGGACAAGGAAATTCCATCTCGGTGAGGCGCGAGCTCTGCTCTCGTGGCTTATTATGCCACGAGACTCCCTCAATGGCATGATTGCCTTGGATTTATTCTTACGATATCAATGTACATTGTGCGCGCTCCTTCTGGGCTCGGAGAAGGCGGCTGCACTGGGCGACGCTGGGGTGGGGTCTCGAGCTGGCGGCTACAGGACGGCTCGACCGCCTCAGCCGGAGCAGGAGGGAGAAGGCTCCAAAACTCGCGGGAATAAGAAGGGATGAGCTAGCCCCGTGGGATCTCCAGAAATGGCCGGCAGTTCCTTCAAGGAGCCCCTGAACGATTGCAACGTCCTGCCCAGCTCCCCCATAAGCAGCTGTGGCCACGACGCTGTCCGCAGAGAAGGCAGCCAGACTTCGCTCTGCGGGCTAATGTCCGGTGCAAAGTTTTGTGACCCTGCGCGGGTCATTCCTGGAAGGTTTTGGGGGGAGGTCTGAAGGACCTTTTCGCTGGAGAGGAAGCCCCCTCTATTGCCGCGGGATCTCAGCTGCCCTCGGACCAGGGCAGCGTGGCGTTGTAGCGCGGCTGAAAAGTTCGCCAAGGCTGGCTGCTGAGCTAGGAGGAAGGGATTTTTTTCCCTAATCAATGGAGAAAGCAAAACCCCTGCTGTAAATTTGTCGGGCAGGTGGCGAGCTGGTTTACGGAATGCAGGGAGACGAGAACCTCTGGCTTACGGAAAGCAGCATGAATTAATAATCATTTAATTGGCTCCTCCATTATGTTGCTGGGTTGGGAGATGGAAGTTGAGATGAAGGGGCTGTCAGTGGTACTTTAGCTGAGAGAGTCTGATGGTTGAAAGGTGGGGGTGGCGACTGCCTTTGGCCTCCCACAAGGATCAAGGGTAGCTGGCTCTGTGGGACCCCCCGGGCTCACCGAGAGAGACGGGCGACCGCTTCTCAGGGCGCTTTACCCTGTAAGACGGAGGAGGAAGCAAATCCTCCACGGCGCTGAAAAGCAAGTCACGGCAGGAGCCAGCAACAGGAGTGGCCCTCGGCAGCCTGTCTCGCAGCCGTGCCGGGCCTTTGCTGTGTGGCGGCAAAATGTCTTTTTTCAATCTTTCTTTCTGTTTCGTCGACATTAACAGGCCTGACGCTGAGTCCTCAAATGCTTCTGGTCCTTGAAGTCTTTAAAGGGGCCCGTCTCCACACGCGGCCCCCTGGACTCGGGGCACTTGTCATGTTCTTGGTTCGTTTCTTCCAGGAGTCCTGATCTCTTCCCAAATGCCAGCGGTGGCAAGGTCTGTGCTGCGTCCCTTCTGGAGCAGGGACTTAGAGGAAAGCGAGAACTAAGGTTTTCAGCTTGTTCTGGGCCGCCGAGCCCAGCCCACACGCGGACCGGTGGGCCGCGCCGTCTGCCGGGTGTGCTGGCAAGTAATGTCGTCTGTCTCTTCGGAGAGTCCTTCGCTCCTCCGTTGTGGACACTTCCATCGACTCCGCGATAGCGGACCCTGAGATCATCTGTGTGCTCGGCTGCGACGGAGTAGACTCGCTTGGTTGTTGGCCAGCAGGAACCTGTGGTCCCACTGCTGGTAGCCCAGTGGGTGTTTTTACCTTTAAAGGGACCCTTAGCACCAGCGTCCCAGCACATTTTTCAGACCGCGCTGAGAGCGTAGCCGCTGCTTCCTCTGCCCCCTCCCCTGGAGTAGGCAAGCGCTCGTATTGCTGCTTTAGAGAGGTCAAGGTTTACGGGCCCGATCAGCTGCATGTCGCAGCTGGGGCAAGTGAACGGACGTGTTTGAATTGCCCTTCACTTTCCCCAATTCTGGGATGTTTAGCGCCAGCCGGGTCTGCTGCACAAGTCAGAGCGATGGGGAGGGGTCACCTGGAGGCCCCTGCGCTGCCTGCGAAGGAGAGGCCGCCGAGGGCCGCCCTGTTCAACAGGCGGCTCCAAAAGCAGGTTGCATCGTCTGTAGGGAAGCCCCGTGCCCATAGGCAATGCGGAGCTGCCAGCTCAGCCCAGGAGTCTAGATCCATCCCTGGAGGTTTTGAAGACCCGGGCAGACAAAGCCCCAGCTGGGATGATGTAGCTGGGGCTGGGGCTGGGGCTGGGGCTGGGGCCGGTCCTGCTTGGAGCAGGGGGTTGGACTAGATGTGACCTCCTGAGCTCCCTTCCAGCCCTCGTTGTCTGTGATCCAGTTCGGCCAACGTAGGATGCATGCTTCAGACAGCCGCGGCTTGATGTTCAGAGTCGCTGAGGGTTTGCGACGCCAAACTGACGTCAGAAAGAATTGCCTTTGTTCAACACCTCCGCGAACAAAATCCCATCAAGGCTCCCAGAAATGACCGGCTACTTCTGAAAATGCGGTTGTTAGCAACATGTCCAGGGCTGCAAACGTGCAGAGTTAGAGGCACCACCGAGATGAGAGCCCGGGCCTCCTCTCGTCTGGGAGGCACTACCCCAAGTCTGGTTGTCGAAGGAGAGGACGTCGCGTTTTGGACGTTTCTGAAAGCGTATTTTCACCGCGCGTTGGCTCCGAAACGGCGATTGGTTTTTCTGACAAATCCAGTTGAGCCGGTATTTGGCCCGTGCTTCGTTTATGAAGCAGTTGCGTTCTTAGACGTGGAAAAGTGTCGCTAGCGACTTCCCCGTGGCTGCATTCATCATTCTTTCGCCGCAGCACGGTCCTTGTTCCCCTGCCGTGTGCCGCGTTGGCGATTTCCACCTGTAACTCTCAGTAGCACTAATCGGTAGTTTCGTAGAATAACCAAGATTCAGAGCCTTGACGCACAAGTTGATGGATACGGCGCCCGGAGAGTTCCTCCCAAAACCACGCGGCAGACGAAATTACCGACCCGAGCTGAGCAACGTGCAGGGATCCTAAATCTT
Organism: Alligator sinensis; assembly: GCF_000455745.1. NCBI lineage: Eukaryota > Metazoa > Chordata > Crocodylia > Alligatoridae > Alligator > Alligator sinensis. The sequence continues at coordinate 505,933 of NW_005842907.1, read as the reverse complement.
GGAGGAGCCGGTTGTTCCTGCTCCCTAGCCACACGCAGACACGGCTTGGGGATCGTCAGCCTGACTCGTGCTGATGCCCGACTTCCTGATTGTGGTTGACATTTTAAAGTCTGAGGTCAAATGGAGGAGTGGACCATGTCAGCAGTAGTTAACCTCCTTATTGGGTCTGCTCTGCTCACATTGCACAAAGATCAACCAAGGTAATTTAGCACTGGGTCGTCCTCTACCTGCTGCGGCAAATGGGCTCTTGCTAGGGATTCTCCGTGTCCGTCTTCCCGAGCGGGGGCCGCTCCTTGGGGCTGTTTGCTTCCAGTCGGATGCGGACGGCTGTTGTCCTCGGTCGGGGGTGGGAAACACAGGCAGCTTTCACCCACAGACTCCATGCCCCGTTTTGTACCGTGCGGTGATACCGTTACTGGGGAGGAAGAGAGGTACATTTCAGTTGTGTAGAAACCTTTTTAATGAATTTCCAGCTGTAACCCACAAGGGAGACTTTAGATTCGGGCAGCAAGCGTAGACCCGGAGCCCGTCTCTCTGGCAGGGAGCAGAAAGGCGCTGTGTTTCGATGTCTGTAGATTTACCCCGACAGCCTTGACGTGTTCTGTGCTAACGAACTGCAGGGTTGGCCTCCTCTGGGCAGGACGAGCCGCGCAAAGGTCCGAGTCCCAGCCCTGGGGCTCGCACTAAGCACGCTGTGCTTTTCCAGGTGTGGACTGCAGTCAGAGACGGGGCGTGGGAGACGCGTCTGGGGTGCAGCAGGACAGCAGTGGCCTGCGTTGACAGCCACCGGATGAAACCCTGAGCGGTGACTCTGGCCGCTCGGACCGGGTCAGGAGCCCTGCTGTTCGTCAGGTCCCACGAGACCAGCGTGGAGTCTCTCTCGATTTTTTTTTTTCTCCGTTTGTAGCATCTGACTTCCATTTCCTGGACGTGGTTTCGTACTCTCTGTATTGTAAATACTGCTTAGAGCTGGGGTTTGGAGGAGGAGGGGATGGAGGCTAGATGCGTGCGTTGTATTTCTGGCTTCCACGAGGCACGTCTTTCAATAAATCCCACCCTGGTCGCTGTGAAAGGGTCCTGGACGTGGGAGTAACGTACCCGAGCTGTGCTCCGGTTGCATCTCCTGAGCGTGGCCGTGGCCGGTCCCACGGCAAGGCTCGGGCGCGGGGCGTGGGGAGCCAGCCTGAGAACGGTGCAGCACCTAGTTAATCGGCAGCCAATCCATCACGTTAAATATCCAGCTGTCATGTATTACCTTTCAAGTGAAAATGAATAACTCCCATTAAGAACGAAATGGGTTTGAAGTCGATTCGAGACAGATTAAAGTACTGTTATGAATGTGTGTTTGGGGGGGCTGTGTAATACACTTGTCCTTATAGTTTTTAAATAATAGATGTCCTACAAACTAGCGTACTCCAGGCTACCGAGCCGCGGGGTTAAAGGTCACCCGCTGGGCATTCTGGGAAGCGGACCAACTTCCTGGAATAATTTCTGAGCGGGTTCTGGTTTTGTTCGCTGTTTTTGACTTCAAGGAATAAAAATTGGTTTTCCATTAATGGGTTCTGGTTTGCATCCAGCACAACTTGGCGTCTGCGTCCAAACCAGTCTCTACGTGAGCAGCTGCGTGGGGATGCCGGCGGGACCGCCCGCGGCGCTCGCGCACAAAGTGACCGCCGCCCTCTCCAGAATCGGGGCCGCCCGTCAAAGAAGGTGGGGCCGCTCCCACGACCCAGGCGGGAATCTTTGTGTCGTGCTGTCGCGGTCCTCAGTCGACGTGCACACCAGCACATTGCACGGGGCTTGCTGCGCCGTCTGGGACCCTCCGCACGCTCAGGGCGGCAGCGTGAATCCTGCTTTCGACCCGTGTGCATGCACCTGCCCGTGGAAACCCTGGCCACGTGTTGTCAGGTGCAAGCGCCAGGGAAGATGCCTCTCCGTCTGCCGGCTTTTAAGCTGGTTTGAGCACGCCCAAGTGGGCGAGCGTGATTTTTTTTTTTCTGTTTATAGCAAAGAATCCGTCACGGTGCCCTTATTTCTTAGTGCCAGTAATGGCAGATAGCAAGAAGGAAACGCTCAGGTTCTCTCGGCATGTGCGGTAAGATGCAGGTTAGCCCAGAAGTTCGTCCTCTCTCAAATCCTGCGCGTGCATTGTGAGAAAATGGAAGAGCACAAATGGAATTACTGATGTTTGCATCCAGTGTAAACCTCTTTGGGGATGTCATAATACAAATCTTTCTTTCTTTCCTTTTTTTGTGTTGCAGCACCAGCAGCCAGCCAGGCAGAAAAGGAGCTGACAGAGTCCCCAGCATCCTCCAAACGCATGTCATTTCCCAGCAGCTCTGAGTCACCTCTGTCCTCTAAATGGTCAAAAACTTCAGAGGAGACCAAACCGGAGCAGGTGAGGCACAGGAGGGAAGCAGCACTGGCTGGAAAGCGGTAAACACCTAGAGGCAGTTGATTTGCTTTGTAGGTGTCGGGAGCAAAAAAGGAAAATAAAATTAGGTGATGATGAAAAGGTGATGATTGGATGGTGGGAGAAAGGCACAGGTTATTACTGGAGTCAAGCGATAAGGTAGGAGAAAGCGTGAGTGGTGCCTATGGCAGTCGCGTGCTCTAGTCAGTGCGGTGTGTCTCGTCTCGCCCTGCAGATGTACCAGTGTCCGTACTGCAAGTACAGTAACACGGATGTGAACCGGCTGCGGGTCCATGCCATGACCCAGCACTCGGTGCAGCCCATGCTCCGCTGCCCGCTCTGCCAGGACATGCTCAACAACAAGATCCATCTGCAGCTGCACCTCACACACCTGCACAGCGTGTCACCCGACTGCGTGGAGAAACTCATCATGACGGTAAGTGTCTGGGCGTCCGAGGGCAGCCGCCGCCTCCCCGGGGGAGCGAGGCGGTTTCAGCATTGCCAGATGCCACGGACCAGTGCTGTAATGCGTGGGAGCAGGCAGCGTCCTGCTCCGGCCAGAGCTGTGGCTGCTCGCCTTTCCCACCCCGTGCTGTCCTGGCCGTGGAGACCAGCGCTTTGCGTTGGGCATTGCGGGGTTCTGCACCGTCGGGGAACTGGATTAAAGGAGAAATCTCTTCCTCGGAGACCCCAGGGCAGTTATTCAATAAAACACCCCCTTAACGATCACTGAAGAGGATCAGCTGGGAGATGCACCCATTGATCTGTGATTGAGTTGTGCTGCTGTGTCCGCACACACTCGCCTAACAGGCTAGCCAGGGTCGTTAGAGTAACAGATTGCAGGAAATCGGGGATCGGGTTTCTGCTTAAAACGTAATTTTGGGAAGTGGTATGATTGCTTCCCTTCTCAGGCTTGTCCCAAGCACAGGCTGGGGCTGTCATGGGACTCGGTGCTGTGACGAACGTCACACTCTGTGCTCCAGTCATTTATCGAAGATCATCATCAGGGGACTAAATGGGACGTCTGCTGTGTTGCTTCTGAGAGAAATCAGCAGTCAGTCCAAAGCAGCAATACTTGTCCTGTGTAACAAGTTACTTTTTTAAGGGTAGTTTTAACAACGGTGTAGACGGCCTGCACCTGGCACAGGTGAGGTGGACTACTGCGTGGCTATAGAGGCCCTTAAATTCACTGGTTAAAACGCCAGTGTTTAAGTTTGCATCAAAACCTGTAGTTCAGAGTGGAGCCACTTTTGTGATGCTCTCCCCAGGGTGGCTGTCCCGTCACGTGGCTGTCCGTCCGCACCAGTGCCGTTCCTCCAGGCCCATGGCGAAAGCCTGAGGTCAGCAGAGTATGGTCAGGACCAGGATGTTCATGTCAGACTTCTTTTCTTTTCTCTCTTCTGCATCGCTGCTGTAGGTGTCAGACCCGGGAGTCCTGCTCTCACGTGGTCTCTGATGGAGGCTTTTCTCCAGCTAGCTTGAGAAGGAAGTTGTCCTTACAGCGCGTGATGGGAAATGTCCGTAGCTTCAGCGGATCCTCTTTTTCTGAGTGACACCCCGTGGTGCACGGGCTAAAAGGGACTTCTCCCCGACATGGGTGTGCAGGTCTTGCACAGCGCTTGGGGCTGTAGACCCGTGGGCCTAGAGATTTCTGCAGCTTCCCAGCCCGTGGTGCAGGCCAGCAGGAGATGCCCAGATTTCCCCCAAGATGTTTTCCTCGTGCAGCGTTTACTATACGTTTCGGGCTAATGCTCTTTTCCTCTCTCCAGTGCCAGGTTTAAATGCAGGCAGAATTAGAGGCACGCTTTAAAAGACAGTCTCTAAATCCTGCCTGCAATTAGGACAGAGCTGGATTTCTAAACCATGTTATTTGTGGGTGCAGTTTTAGAAGCCAGGTTTTCCACCTCTAGCGTTTGGCTCGGTCTGCCTAAAATGAGAAGGGTACAAGTTGGTTTTTGCTTCCTGTTCCCCGTCATCCTCTTCCCACTCTGATCTTCCTTGTTTCTCATTTGCACTTGCTGCTTTTCTTAGCTGTGGAGAATGAAGTCCATCGGGCACGCCGTATTCAAACTGAGACGTGCTGGGCTGCAACCGGACAGGAGTGCCTTATCACCCCGACACGCAGCCTTCTCCCAACTATTTATGAGCTGCTGTGCGAGGGAGAAGCCCTGATGCACCCGTATGGGTTTCAGAAGTGATCGGGTCAGGTCCCTGCAAGTCCTGCGTAGGAAGGGCCAGTCCCGCCCAGGGCGGGTTCGGGCCTCTGCCGAGATCGGGAAGGAAAGGCCGGGCATCTCCTTGCAGCCGGGACCAGCGCTTGTCTTGGTTCATTTGGACGCCCCCCGAGGCTGTGGTCTGGGGGCATTGCCCTTGGGGCAGGGGGGCTTTGTGCTTTGAATGGAGCCGGCTGAGGCCAGGCAGGCGCGTTCCCGCGCTGCACGCGACGCGCCGGGAGAGCGGGAGGCGCAGCAGTGTCCCCGGCGCGGTCCCCGTCTCGGCCTGCAGCACGCTGGGTCGCTGCGCCGCTGCGAGGAAGTCGTGGCCCGGGCCCCTTCCGACGCGCTTGGAGGAGGCTCCAGTTAATAAAACCTTATCAGACGCC